>NC_079435.1:20962366-21262366 GCF_903798145.1 Danio aesculapii | reverse complement strand
GTGATTCTTTTCGCTATGGTGACCCCTGATGAATAAAGGGACTAAGCCGAAGGACAATCAATGGATCAATGAATTAATTAAAGAATGAATTAATAATTATCCACAAAATATGGTCTCAAAACCACACTGTAAAAATGGCAGTGATTTCAATGGTAATAAAAAACTGAAACATGCTACAGTAAAAATCTGCAATCTGTTTACCAGTACGCTTGCTTAATATATATGATCAATAACTGTAAATGGACTTTGCCAGAAATCAGTTGTGTACTTTAGTTTTGTTGCATCTTATGTTGAAAATATTTATTGCATCATTTTAATTTTATGTGTGTTACCATGATGGTGATTAGTAGTTATGTGAATGACACTTGTGAATGAGTGCCTTCTATATATTAGTGTGTTTTTTGCCTGTGTGAAAAGCTGTTTGTGTTGAGTATTAGTTCATCATGTAATTTTTTCATCAATACCTGCTTATGGTTGTTGCTGTTTTTTTTTTTTTTTTTTGTAATGTATAAGTACACCCCTTACAAATCTATCTTTTTTTAAAATTCATATTTTTAATAGGAAGCTATACAATATTATATTTGCGCATATACGTTAGATTAGTCCGTACTGAAGCCAAATCTGGAGCTTATCTAACAAAATAACTTACGATAATGGTCCAAAAACTAGTACACCCAAATTTATGTATTATAGAAAAATATTAAACACACATTTAAAAAAGAGGAAAAATCAAGAGAAGCAAAAATTAAAAGTTTTGTTGAAATTTTGTAGGTTTAATTGTTTTTGCAATATTTTGTTTGTATTTAATTGTATTATCTTTCAATTTCTTATATTTCTTATGTTTCTTATGTTTGGTGACTAAAATATTATTTTAATAAATATATCTCTTTAATAAATTTGTTTTGTTTAAATGCACCAAAATACATTGCCTATATTCACTGAGAAATGGATAAAAATATTCATTTTTAAAATGGGGTGTACTCAATTATCCTGAGCCCTGTATGATGTGCACATGTTAATATTTCAAAACATTGGTGTGTAATGCTATTTAATAACTTTACTGTAAACTTTCATTTTACAGTTTCTGCTGCATTTACAAAAATTCTAGCTTCTATTTTTTTACTGTAAATTGTATGGATTTTTTTAGGGAAAAACACGCAATATGTACAGACTTTGGTCACTGCAAAGAGTTAAAAAAAATGTTTGTGACCTGGACAACAAAACCAGGTCTTATGTTGCATGGGTATTTATTTGGCAGTACCCAAAAATGCATTGAATGGGTAAAAATGACAGATTTTTCTTTTATGCCAAAATCATTAGACTCTTAGGTAAAGGTAATATTTTTTGCAAATGTCCTTAAAATATATAAAACAAAATTTTTGATCAGTAATATGCAAAGAACTTATTTTGCACCACTTTAAAGATCACATATTTACCCATTTTTCAAGATTTAATACAAGTCTTTAGTGTTTCCAGAATGTTTTACAAACATGCACTGTTTTAAAAACATTTTAAACATATACATCTCCATTTTATTTGGCAAGTTAAACTTGTCTGGCGCCCGAAGTTTTATTCAAATACCTATAACTAAATGTTTTTTCCTTTGTTTAAGATCCGCTGGGAGTGGAATTGGGTGCCGTGGAAAAGCTGGTGCACACAGTATTCATGTGGACCAGCGGTTGAGCGATGGACTGCGGCGCTAGCGATCCGTGTTCGAATCCCGCCAGAAAAAAAAAAGTTTTTTTCTTCTTTCAAATTATATATAACACTTATTTAATACAACACAACCACCGTTACATAATTGGCGCCCGAGCAGCGACTGAAATGATCTTGAAACATACATTTTAAACATTAATTTGACACACACAGACTTTGCCACAAACAAACAGTTGTGAACTTTGATATTACATTTGAAAGTGTGAACTACATCATATTACAAGTACAAAACTAATGTTATTTCTCATGTATATAATGTAATACGGATTGCTATATGTATGCTTTTCAGTTAAATGACCTTTGCATATGTAAAGAGTGTATATGTATAGAACGGATCATGTGTGGCTATGTATGCATAGAGTGTGTCATCAACTGTGTGTATATGTATAGATTGTATAGAGTGTGTCATCATGTGTGCATATGTAAAGAGTGTATCATGTGTGTATATTTATCATGTGTGTATATGTATGGAAGCAAGTTGTAACACCAGTGGCTCATGTATAGAGTGTAACATGTGTGTATATGTATGGAAGCAAGTTGTATGTGTTCACCAGTGGCTCAGAGGTAATGTGTATATTTATCATTTGTGTATATGTATGGAAGCAAGTTGTATCACCAATGGCTCATGTATAGAGTGTATATGTATGGAAGCAAGTTGTATGTGTTCACCAGTGGCTCAGAGGTAATGTGTCTCAACTTTTTTTGTGTGTATGGTGGTTGAGTGCTTGCCGCGGCTATCCAGGTTTTACTATTTTATTTGGCAAGTTAAACTTGTCTGGCGCCCGAAGTTTTATTCAAATACCTATAACTAAATGTTTTTTTCCTTTGTTTAAGATCCGCTGGGAGTGGAATTGGGTGCCGTGGAAAAGCTGGTGCACACAGTATTCATGTGGACCAGCGGTTGAGCGATGGACTGCGGCGCTAGCGATCCGTGTTCGAATCCCGCCAGAAAAAAAAAAGTTTTTTTCTTCTTTCAAATTATATATAACACTTATTTAATACACACAACCACCGTTACATAATTGGCGCCCGAGCAGCGACTGAAATGAACTTGAAACATACACTTTAAACATTAATTTGACACACACAGACTTTGCCACAAACACACAGTTGTGAACTTTGATATTACATTTGAAAGTGTGAACTACATCATATTACAAGTACAAACTAATGTTATTTCTCATGTATATAATGTAATACGGATTGCTATATGTATGCTTTTCAGTTAAATGACCTTTGCATATGTAAAGAGTGTATATGTATAGAACGGATCATGTGTGGCTATGTATGCATAGAGTGTGTCATCAACTGTGTGTATATTATTTGTATAGAGTGTGTCATCATGTGTGCATATGTAAAGAGTGTATCATGTGTGTATATTTATCATGTGTGTATATGTATGGAAGCAAGTTGTAACACCAGTGGCTCATGTATAGAGTGTAACATGTGTGTATATGTATGGAAGCAAGTTGTATGTGTTCACCAGTGGCTCAGAGGTAATGTGTATATTTATCATTTGTGTATATGTATGGAAGCAAGTTGTATCACCAATGGCTCATGTATAGAGTGTATATGTATGGAAGCAAGTTGTATGTGTTCACCAGTGGCTCAGAGGTAATGTGTCTCAACTTTTTTATTGTGTGTATGGTGGTTGAGTGCTTGCCGCGGCTATCCAGGTTTTACTATTTTATTTGGCAAGTTAAACTTGTCTGGCGCCCGAAGTTTTATTCAAATACCTATAACTAAATGTTTTTTTCCTTGTTTAAGATCCGCTGGGAGTGGAATTGGGTGCCGTGGAAAAGCTGGTGCACACAGTATTCATGTGGACCAGCGGTTGAGCGATGGACTGCGGCGCTAGCGATCCGTGTTCGAATCCCGCCAGAAAAAAAAAGTTTTTTTCTTCTTTCAAATTATATATAACACTTATTTAATACAACACAACCACCGTTACATAATTGGCGCCCGAGCAGCGACTGAAATGAACTTGAAACATACACTTTAAACATTAATTTGACACACACAGACTTTGCCACAAACACACAGTTGTGAACTTTGATATAACATTTGAAAGTGTGAACTACATCATATTACAAGTACAAAACTAATGTTATTTTTCATGTATATAATATAATACTGATTGCTATATGTATGCTTTTCAGTTAAATGACCTTTGAGTGTAATATCTATTTTGACTAGTTCACCCTTTCAAAACTGAAATAGTTTTTTTGTACCAGTGTGCTATAACTTTTTTCTCTCTTTTGTCCTCTTTCATTCTGAACATACAAAACATACATCATTACATTGTACTGATATTTTGCATACATCTTTATTTAGAAATTACACTCATTGAGATACATATTACATACCTAAAGACCCAAACAAGATGTCCACTGCTTCACCCTCACATTCTATCTGTGTCGATATGGACATTCCAGATGTACAGACTCCTTTATGGCCAATAACAACCTCTGCCACCTCATACTCCAGTACCCACAGCATTGCTCAGCCTATACACACCAGGACCAATGTGCAGTTAAACTCCTCTATTCTTTGTGTTTGTGTGTGTGTATATTTATAGAATGTACCATGAATCATGTGTATGTATGGAGAACATCATGTGTGTATATTTATTATGTGTGCAAATGTATGGAGTATGTGTACATGTATCACGTGTGCAAATGTATGGAGTATGTGTATAGGTACGGAGGTGAGTTGTATGTGTTCACCAGTGGCTCAGAGGTAATGTGTATATTTATCATTTGTGTATATGTATGGAAGCAAGTTGTATCACCAATGGCTCATGTATAGAGTGTATATGTATGGAAGCAAGTTGTATGTGTTCACCAGTGGTTTAGAGGTAATGTGTCTCAACTTTTTATTGTGTGTATGGTGGTTGAGTGCTTGCCGCGGCTATCCAGGTTTTACTATTTTATTTGGCAAGTTAAACTTGTCTGGCGCCCGAAGTTTTATTCAAATACCTATAACTAAATGTTTTTTCCTTTGTTTAAGATCCGCTAGGAGTGGAATTGGGTGCCGTGGAAAAGCTGGTGCACACAGTATTCATGTGGACCAGCGGTTGAGCGATGGACTGCGGCGCTAGCGATCCGTGTTCGAATCCCGCCAGAAAAAAAAAAAGTTTTTTTCTTCTTTCAAATTATATTAACACTTATTTAATACAACACAACCACCGTTACATAATTGGCGCCCGAGCAGCGACTGAAATGATCTTGAAACATACATTTTAAACATTAATTTGACACACACAGACTTTGCCACAAACAAACAGTTGTGAACTTTGATATACATTTGAAAGTGTGAACTACATCATATTACAAGTACAAAACTAATGTTATTTCTCATGTATATAATGTAATACGGATTGCTATATGTATGCTTTTCAGTTAAATGACCTTTGCATATGTAAAGAGTGTATATGTATAGAACGGATCATGTGTGGCTATGTATGCATAGAGTGTGTCATCAACTGTGTATATGTATAGATTGTATAGAGTGTGTCATCATGTGTGCATATGTAAAGAGTGTATCATGTGTGTATTTATCATGTGTGTATGTATGGAAGCAAGTTGTAACACCAGTGGCTCATGTATAGAGTGTAACATGTGTGTATATGTATGGAAGCAAGTTGTATGTGTTCACCAGTGGCTCAGAGGTAATGTGTATATTTATCATTTGTGTATATGTATGGAAGCAAGTTGTATCACCAATGGCTCATGTATAGAGTGTATATGTATGGAAGCAAGTTGTATGTGTTCACCAGTGGCTCAGAGGTAATGTGTCTCAACTTTTTTATTGTGTGTATGGTGGTTGAGTGCTTGCCGCGGCTATCCAGGTTTTACTATTTTATTTGGCAAGTTAAACTTGTCTGGCGCCCGAAGTTTTATTCAAATACCTATAACTAAATGTTTTGTCATTTGTTTAAGGTCCGCTGGGAGTGGGATTGGGGGCCGTGGAAAAGCTGGTTCACACAGTACTCACGTGGACCAGCGGTTGAGCGATGGACTGCGGCGCTAGCGGCCCGTGTTCGAACCCCGCCAGAAAAAACAAGTTTTTTTTCTTCTTTCAAATTATATATAACACTTATTTAATACAATACAACCACCGTTACATAAGTGGCGCCCGAGCAGCGACTGAAATGAACTTGAAACATACACTTTAAACATTAATTTGACACACACAGACTTTGCCACAAACACATAGTTGTGAACTTTGATATTACATTTCAAAGTGTGAACTACATCATATTACAAGTACAAAACTAATGTTATTTTTCATGTATAATGTAATACTGATTGCTATATGTATGCTTTTCAGTTAAATGACCTTTGCATATGTAAGAGTGTATATGTATAGAACGGATCATGTGTGGCTATGTATGCATAGAGTGTGTCATCAACTGTGTGTATATGTATATGTATAGAGTGTGTCATCATGTTGCATATGTAAAGAGTGTATCATGTGTGTATATTTATCATGTGTGTATATGTATGGAAGCAGTTGTAACACCAGTGGCTCATGTATAGAGTGTAACATGTGTGTATATGTATAGAATGTATCATCAACTGTGTATGGATGTATGTATAAAATGTATCATCAACTGTGTGTATATGTATCATGTATGTATAAAATGTATCATCAACTGTGTGTATATGTATTGCTATATGTATATATGTACACTTTAAACATTAATTTGACACACACAGACTTTGCCACAAACAAACAGTTGTGAACTTTGATATTACATTTGAAAGTGTGAACTACATCATATTACAAGTACAAAACTAATGTTATTTCTCATGTATATGTAATACGGTTTGCTATAGTATGCTTTTGAGTTAAATGACATTTGCATATGTAAAGAGTGTATATGTATAGAACGGATCATTTGGCTATGTATGCATAGAGTGTGTCATCAACTGTGTGTATATGTATAGAATGTATAGAGTGTGTCATCATGTGTGCATATGTAAAGAGTGTATCATGTGTGATATTTATCATGTGTGTATATGTATGGAAGCAAGTTGTAACACCAGTGGCTCATGTATAGAGTGTAACATGTGTGTATATGTGGAAGCAAGTTGTATGTGTTCACCAGTGGCTCAGAGGTAATGTGTATATTTATCATTTGTGTATGTATGGAAGCAAGTTGTAGCACCAATGGCTCATGTATAGAGTGTATATGTATGGAAGCAAGTTGTATGTGTTCACCAGAGGCTCAGAGGTAATGTGTCTCAACTTTTTTATTGTGTGTATGGTGGTTGAGTGCTTGCCGCGGCTATCCAGGTTTTACTATTTTATTTGGCAAGTTAAACTTGTCTGGCGCCCGAAGTTTTATTCAAATACCTATAACTAAATGTTTTTTTCCTTTGTTTAAGATCCGCTGGGAGTGGAATTGGGTGCCGTGGAAAAGCTGGTGCACACAGTATTCATGTGGACCAGCGGTTGAGCGATGGACTGCGGCGCTAGCGATCCGTGTTCGAATCCCGCCAGAAAAAAAAAGTTTTTTTCTTCTTTCAAATTATATATAACACTTATTTAATACAACACAACCACCGTTACATAATTGGCGCCCGAGCAGCGACTGAAATGAACTTGAAACATACACTTTAAACATTAATTTGACACACACAGACTTTGCCACAAACACACAGTTGTGAACTTTGATATAACATTTGAAAGTGTGAACTACATCATATTACAAGTACAAAACTAATGTTATTTTTCATGTATATAATAAATACTGATTGCTATATGTATGCTTTTCAGTTAAATGACCTTTGAGTGTAATATCTATTTTGACTAGTTCACCCTTTCAAAACTGAAATTGTTTTTTGTACCAGTGTGCTATAATAACTTTTTTCTCTCTTTTGTCCTCTTTCATTCTGAACATACAAAACATACATCATTACATTGTACTGATATTTTGCATACATCTTTATTTAGAAATTACACTCATTGAGATAATATTACATACCTAAAGACCCAAACAAGATGTCCACTGCTTCACCCTCACATTCTATCTGTGTCGATATGGACATTCCAGATGTACAGACTCCTTATGGCCAATAACAACCTCTGCCACCTCATACTCCAGTACCCACAGCATTGCTCAGCCTATACACACCAGGACCAATGTGCAGTTAAACTCCTCTATTCTTTGTGTTTGTGTGTGTGTGTATATTTATAGAATGTACCATGAATCATGTGTATGTATGGAGAACATCATGTGTGTATATTTATTATGTGTGCAATGTATGGAGTATGTGTTACATGTATCACGTGTGCAAATGTATGGAGTATGTGTATAGGTACGGAAGTGAAGTTGTTTGTGTTCACCAGTGGCTTAGAGGTAAGTGACTCAACTTTCACGCGGAGACCCGGGTTCTATCCCAGACCCTGACATCGACTGTATATCATGTATGCATATGTATAGAACACATCATGTATGTATAGAGTGTGTCATCAACTGTATGTTTCATGTGTGCATATGTAAATAGTGTATCATATGTATAAACGTATCTTGTGTGGCCTATGTATGTATAGAGTGTATCATCAACTGTATGTATCATGAGCGCAATGTAAGAGTATATCATATGTATAGAACGGATCATGTTGTGGCTATGTATGTATAGAGTGTGTCATCAACTGTATGTATCATGAGTGCAATTGTAAAGAGTATATCATATGTATAGAACGGATCATGTGTGGCTATGTATGTATAGAGTGTATCATCAACTGTATGTATCATGAGTGCAATTGTAAAGAGTATATCATATGTATAGAACGGATCATGTGTGGCTATGTATGTATAGAGTGTGTCATCAACTGTATGGGTAGGTATAGACTGTGTGCAATGTAAAGAGTGTATCATGTGTGTATATTTATGGAAGCAAGTTGTAACACCCAGTGACTCATGTATAGAGTGTATATGTATGGAAGCAAGTTGTATGTGTTCACCAGGGCTCAGAGGTAATGTGTCTCAACTTTTTTATTGTGTGTATGGTGGTTGAGTGCTTTCCGCGGCTATCCAGGTTTTACTATTTTATTTGGCAAGTTAAACTTGTCTAGAGTGTGTCATCAACTGTGTGTATATGTATAGAATGTATCGAGTGTGTCATCATGTGTGCATATGTAAAGAGTGTATCATGTGTGTATATTTATCATGTGTGTATATGTATGGAAGCAAGTTGTAACACCAGTGGCTCATGTATAGAGTGTAACATGTGTGTATATGTATGGAAGCAAGTTGTATGTGTTCACCAGTGGCTCAGAGGTAATGTGTATATTTATCATTTGTGTATATGTATGGAAGCAAGTTGTATCACCAATGGCTCATGTATAGAGTGTATATGTATGGAAGCAAGTTGTATGTGTCACCAGTGGTTTAGAGGTAATGTGTCTCAACTTTTTTATGTGTGTATGGTGGTTGAGTGCTTGCCACGGCTATCCAGGTTTTACTATTTTATTTGGCAAGTTAAACTTGTCTGGCGCCCGAAGTTTTATTCAAATACCTATAACTAAATGTTTTGTCATTTATTTAAGGTCCGCTGGGAGTGGGATTGGGGGCCGTGGAAAAGCTGGTTCACACAGTACTCACGTGGACCAGCGGTTGAGCGATGGACTGCGGCGCTAGCGGCCCGTGTTCGAACCCCGCCAGAAAAAGCTTTTTTTTTTTCTTCTTTCAAATTATATATAACACTTATTTAATACAACACAACCACCGTTACATAATTGGCGCCCGAGCAGCGACTGAAATGATCTTGAAACATACATTTTAAACATTAATTTGACACACACAGACTTTGCCACAAACAAACAGTTGTGAACTTTGATATTACATTTGAAAGTGTGAACTACATCATATTACAAGTACAAAACTAATGTTATTTCTCATGTATATAATGTAATACGGATTGCTATATGTATGCTTTTGAGTTAAATGACCTTTGCATATGTAAAGAGTGTATATGTATAGAACGGATCATGTGTGGCTATGTATGCATAGAGTGTGTCATCAACTGTGTGTATATGTATAGATTGTATAGAGTGTGTCATCATGTGTGCATATGTAAAGAGTGTATCATGTGTGTATATTTATCATGTGTGTATATGTATGGAAGCAAGTTGTAACACCAGTGGCTCATGTATAGAGTGTAACATGTGTGTATATGTATAGAATGTATCATCAACTGTGTATGGATGTATGTATAAAATGTATCATCAACTGTGTGTATATGTATCATGTATGTATAAAATGTATCATCAACTGTGTGTATATGTATTGCTATATGTATATATGTACACTTTAAACATTAATTTGACACACACAGACTTTGCCACAAACAAACAGTTGTGAACTTTGATATTACATTTGAAAGTGTGAACTACATCATATTACAAGTACAAAACTAATGTTATTTCTCATGTATATAATGTAATACGGTTTGCTATATGTATGCTTTTGAGTTAAATGACATTTGCATATGTAAAGAGTGTATATGTATAGAACGGATCATGTGTGGCTATGTATGCATAGAGTGTGTCATCAACTGTGTGTATATGTATAGAATGTATAGAGTGTGTCATCATGTGTGCATATGTAAAGAGTGTATCATGTGTGTATATTTATCATGTGTGTATATGTATGGAAGCAAGTTGTAACACCAGTGGCTCATGTATAGAGTGTAACATGTGTGTATATGTATGGAAGCAAGTTGTATGTGTTCACCAGTGGCTCAGAGGTAATGTGTATATTTATCATTTGTGTATATGTATGGAAGCAAGTTGTATCACCAATGGCTCATGTATAGAGTGTATATGTATGGAAGCAAGTTGTATGTGTTCACCAGAGGCTCAGAGGTAATGTGTCCTCAACTTTTTATTGTGTGTATGGTGGTTGAGTGCTTGCCGCGGCTATCCAGGTTTTACTATTTTATTTGGCAAGTTAAACTTGTCTGGCGCCCGAAGTTTTATTCAAATACCTATAACTAAATGTTTTGTCATTTATTTAAGGTCCGCTGGGAGTGGGATTGGGGGCCGTGGAAAAGCTGGTTCACACAGTACTCACGTGGACCAGCGGTTGAGCGATGGACTGCGGCGCTAGCGATCCGTGTTCGAATCCCGCCAGAAAAAAAAAGTTTTTTTCTTCTTTCAAATTATATATAACACTTATTTAATACAACACAACCACCGTTACATAATTGGCGCCCGAGCAGCGACTGAAATGAACTTGAAACATACACTTTAAACATTAATTTGACACACACAGACTTTGCCACAAACACACAGTTGTGAACTTTGATATAACATTTGAAAGTGTGAACTACATCATATTACAAGTACAAAACTAATGTTATTTTCATGTATATAATATAATACTGATTGCTATATGTATGCTTTCAGTTAAATGACCTTTGAGTGTAATATCTTTTTTGACTAGTTCACCCTTTCAAAACTGAAATTGTTTTTTTGTACCAGTGTGCTATAATAACTTTTTTTCTCTCTTTTGTCCTCTTTCATTCTGAACATACAAAACATACATCATTACATTGTACTGATATTTTGCATACATCTTTATTTAGAAATTACACTCATTGAGATACATATTACATACCTAAAGACCCAAACAAGATGTCCACTGCTTCACCCTCACATTCTATCTGTG
Organism: Danio aesculapii; assembly: GCF_903798145.1. Taxonomy (NCBI): domain Eukaryota; kingdom Metazoa; phylum Chordata; class Actinopteri; order Cypriniformes; family Danionidae; genus Danio; species Danio aesculapii. The sequence goes on along the minus strand of NC_079435.1, from coordinate 21,250,968 downwards.
TCGATATGGACATTCCAGATGTACAGACTCCTTTATGGCCAATAACAACCTCTGCCACCTCATACTCCAGTACCCACAGCATTGCTCAGCCTATACACACCAGGACCAATGTGCAGTTAAACTCCTCTATTCTTTGTGTTTGTGTGTGTGTATATTTATAGAATGTACCATGAATCATGTGTATGTATGGAGAACATCATGTGTGTATATTTATTATGTGTGCAAATGTATGGAGTATGTGTACATGTATCACGTGTGCAAATATATGGAGTATGTGTATAGGTACGGAGGTGAGTTGTTTGTGTTCACCAGTGGCTTAGAGGTAATGTGACTCAACTTTCACGCCGGAGACCTGGGTTCTATCCCAGACCCTGACATCGACTGTATATCATGTATGCATATGTATAGAATGTATCAGCAACTGTATGTCTGGAGTGTATCATGTATATATGTATAGAACACATCATGTATGTATAGAGTGTGTCATCAATTGTATGTTTCATGTGTGCTGTGTATATGTATGGAATGTATCATGTGTGGCGATGTATGTATAGAATGTATCATCAACTGTGTGTGTATATGTATCATGTATGTAAAGAATGTATCATCAACTCTGTATGGGTATGTATAGAGTGTGTCATCAACTGTATGTTTCATGTGTGCATATGTAAATAGTGTATCATATGTATAGAACGTATCTTGTGTGGCTATGTATGTATAGAGTGTATCATCAACTGTATGTATCATGAGTGCAATTGTAAAGAGTATATCATATGTATAGAACGGATCATGTGTGGCTATGTATGTATAGAGTGTGTCATCAACTGTATGTATCATGAGTGCAATTGTAAAGAATATATCATATGTATAGAACGGATCATGTGTGGCTATGTATGTGTAGAGTGTATCATGAGTGCAATTGTAAAGAGTATATCATATGTATAGAACGGATCATGTGTGGCTATGTATGTATAGAGTGTGTCATCAACTGTATGGGTATGTATAGACTGTGTGCAAATGTAAAGAGTGTATCATGTGTGTATATGTATGGAAGCAAGTTGTAACACCAGTGACTCATGTATAGAGTGTATATGTATGGAAGCAAGTTGTATGTGTTTACCAGTGGCTCAGAGGTAATGTGTCTCAACTTTTTTATTGTGTGTATGGTGGTTGAGTGCTTTCCGCGGCTATCCAGGTTTTACTATTTTATTTGGCAAGTTAAACTTGTCTAGAGTGTGTCATCAACTGTGTGTATATGTATAGAATGTATAGAGTGTGTCATCATGTGTGCATATGTAAAGAGTGTATCATGTGTGTATATTTATCATGTGTGTATATGTATGGAAGCAAGTTGTAACACCAGTGGCTCATGTATAGAGTGTAACATGTGTGTATATGTATGGAAGCAAGTTGTATGTGTTCACCAGTGGCTCAGAGGTAATGTGTATATTTATCATTTGTGTATATGTATGGAAGCAAGTTGTATCACCAATGGCTCATGTATAGAGTGTATATGTATGGAAGCAAGTTGTATGTGTTCACCAGAGGCTCAGAGGTAATGTGTCTCAACTTTTTTATTGTGTGTATGGTGGTTGAGTGCTTGCCGCGGCTATCCAGGTTTTACTATTTTATTTGGCAAGTTAAACTTGTCTGGCGCCCGAAGTTTTATTCAAATACCTATAACTAAATGTTTTTTTCCTTTGTTTAAGATCCGCTGGGAGTGGAATTGGGTGCCGTGGAAAAGCTGGTGCACACAGTATTCATGTGGACCAGCGGTTGAGCGATGGACTGGGGCGCTAGCGATCCGTGTTCGAATCCCGCCAGAAAAAAAAAAGTTTTTTTCTTCTTTCAAATTATATATAACACTTATTTAATACAACACAACCACCGTTACATAATTGGCGCCCGAGCAGCGACTGAAATGAACTTGAAACATACACTTTAAACATTAATTTGACACACACAGACTTTGCCACAAACACACAGTTGTGAACTTTGATATAACATTTGAAAGTGTGAACTACATCATATTACAAGTACAAAACTAATGTTATTTTTCATGTATATAATATAATACTGATTGCTATATGTATGCTTTTCAGTTAAATGACCTTTGAGTGTAATATCTTTTTTGACTAGTTCACCCTTTCAAAACTGAAATTGTTTTTTTGTACCAGTGTGCTATAATAACTTTTTTCTCTCTTTTGTCCTCTTTCATTCTGAACATACAAAACATACATCATTACATTGTACTGATATTTTGCATACATCTTTATTTAGAAATTACACTCATTGAGATACATATTACATACCTAAAGACCCAAACAAGATGTCCACTGCTTCACCCTCACATTCTATCTGTGTCGATATGGACATTCCAGATGTACAGACTCCTTTATGGCCAATAACAACCTCTGCCACCTCATACTCCAGTACCCACAGCATTGCTCAGCCTATACACACCAGGACCAATGTGCAGTTAAACTCCTCTATTCTTTGTGTTTGTGTGTGTGTATATTTATAGAATGTACCATGAATCATGTGTATGTATGGAGAACATCATGTGTGTATATTTATTATGTGTGCAAATGTATGGAGTATGTGTACATGTATCACGTGTGCAAATGTATGGAGTATGTGTATAGGTACGGAGGTGAGTTGTTTGTGTTCACCAGTGGCTTAGAGGTAATGTGACTCAACTTTCATGCCGGAGACCCGGGTTCTATCCCAGACCCTGACATCGACTGTATATCATGTATGCATATGTATAGAATGTATCAGCAACTGTATGTCTGGGGTGTATCATGTATATATGTATAGAACACATCATGTATGTATAGAGTGTGTCATCAACTGTATGTTTCATGTGTGCATATGTAAATAGTGTATCATATGTATAGAACGTATCTTGTGTGGCTATGTATGTATAGAGTGTATCATCAACTGTATGTATCATGAGCGCAATTGTAAAGAGTATATCATATGTATAGAACGGATCATGTGTGGCTATGTATGTATAGAGTGTGTCATCAACAGTATGTATCATGAGTGCAATTGTAAAGAGTATATCATATGTATAGAACGGATCATGTGTGGCTATGTATGTATAGAGTGTATCATCAACTGTATGTATCATGAGTGCAATTGTAAAGAGTATATCATATGTATAGAACGGATCATGTGTGGCTATGTATGTATAGAGTGTGTCATCAACTGTATGGGTATGTATAGACTGTGTGCAAATGTAAAGAGTGTATCATGTGTGTATATGTATGGAAGCAAGTTGTAACACCAGTGACTCATGTATAGAGTGTATATGTATGGAAGCAAGTTGTATGTGTTCACCAGTGGCTCAGAGGTAATGTGTCTCAACTTTTTTATTGTGTGTATGGTGGTTGAGTGCTTTCCGCGGCTATCCAGGTTTTACTATTTTATTTGGCAAGTTAAACTTGTCTAGAGTGTGTCATCAACTGTGTGTATATGTATAGAATGTATCGAGTGTGTCATCATGTGTGCATATGTAAAGAGTGTATCATGTGTGTATATTTATCATGTGTGTATATGTATGGAAGCAAGTTGTAACACCAGTGGCTCATGTATAGAGTGTAACATGTGTGTATATGTATGGAAGCAAGTTGTATGTGTTCACCAGTGGCTCAGAGGTAATGTGTATATTTATCATTTGTGTATATGTATGGAAGCAAGTTGTATCACCAATGGCTCATGTATAGAGTGTATATGTATGGAAGCAAGTTGTATGTGTTCACCAGTGGTTTAGAGGTAATGTGTCTCAACTTTTTTATTGTGTGTATGGTGGTTGAGTGCTTGCCGCGGCTATCCAGGTTTTACTATTTTATTTGGCAAGTTAAACTTGTCTGGCGCCCGAAGTTTTATTCAAATACCTATAACTAAATGTTTTGTCATTTATTTAAGGTCCGCTGGGAGTGGGATTGGGGGCCGTGGAAAAGCTGGTTCACACAGTACTCACGTGGACCAGCGGTTGAGCGATGGACTGCGGCGCTAGCGGCCCGTGTTCGAACCCCGCCAGAAAAAAACTTTTTTTTTTCTTCTTTCAAATTATATATAACACTTATTTAATACAACACAACCACCGTTACATAATTGGCGCCCGAGCAGCGACTGAAATGATCTTGAAACATACATTTTAAACATTAATTTGACACACACAGACTTTGCCACAAACAAACAGTTGTGAACTTTGATATTACATTTGAAAGTGTGAACTACATCATATTACAAGTACAAAACTAATGTTATTTCTCATGTATATAATGTAATACGGATTGCTATATGTATGCTTTTGAGTTAAATGACCTTTGCATATGTAAAGAGTGTATATGTATAGAACGGATCATGTGTGGCTATGTATGCATAGAGTGTGTCATCAACTGTGTGTATATGTATAGAATGTATCGAGTGTGTCATCATGTGTGCATATGTAAAGAGTGTATCATGTGTGTATATTTATCATGTGTGTATATGTATGGAAGCAAGTTGTAACACCAGTGGCTCATGTATAGAGTGTAACATGTGTGTATATGTATGGAAGCAAGTTGTATGTGTTCACCAGTGGCTCAGAGGTAATGTGTATATTTATCATTTGTGTATATGTATGGAAGCAAGTTGTATCACCAATGGCTCATGTATAGAGTGTATATGTATGGAAGCAAGTTGTATGTGTTCAACAGTGGCTCAGAGGTAATGTGTCTCAACTTTTTATTGTGTGTATGGTGGTTGAGTGCTTGCCGCGGCTATCCAGGTTTTACTATTTTATTTGGCAAGTTAAACTTGTCTGGCGCCCGAAGTTTTATTCAAATACCTATAACTAAATGTTTTGTCATTTGTTTAAGGTCCGCTGGGAGTGGGATTGGGGGCCGTGGAAAAGCTGGTTCACACAGTACTCACGTGGACCAGCGGTTGAGCGATGGACTGCGGCGCTAGCGGCCCGTGTTCGAACCCCGCCAGAAAAAAACAAGTTTTTTTTCTTCTTTCAAATTATATATAACACTTATTTAATACAATACAACCACCGTTACATAAGTGGCGCCCGAGCAGCGACTGAAATGAACTTGAAACATACACTTTAAACATTAATTTGACACACACAGACTTTGCCACAAACACATAGTTGTGAACTTTGATATTACATTTCAAAGTGTGAACTACATCATATTACAAGTACAAAACTAATGTTATTTTTCATGTATATAATGTAATACTGATTGCTATATGTATGCTTTTCAGTTAAATGACCTTTGCATATGTAAAGAGTGTATATGTATAGAACGGATCATGTGTGGCTATGTATGCATAGAGTGTGTCATCAACTGTGTGTATATGTATAGAATGTATAGAGTGTGTCATCATGTGTGCATATGTAAAGAGTGTATCATGTGTGTTTATTTATCATGTGTGTATATGTATGGAAGCAAGTTGTAACACCAGTGGCTCATGTATAGAGTGTAACATGTGTGTATATGTATAGAATGTATCATCAACTGTGTATGGATGTATGTATAAAATGTATCATCAACTGTGTGTATATGTATCATGTATGTATAAAATGTATCATCAACTGTGTGTATATGTATTGCTATATGTATATATGTACACTTTAAACATTAATTTGACACACACAGACTTTGCCACAAACAAACAGTTGTGAACTTTGATATTACATTTGAAAGTGTGAACTACATCATATTACAAGTACAAAACTAATGTTATTGCTCATGTATATAATGTAATACGGTTTGCTATATGTATGCTTTTGAGTTAAATGACATTTGCATATGTAAAGAGTGTATATGTATAGAACGGATCATGTGTGGCTATGTATGCATAGAGTGTGTCATCAACTGTGTGTATATGTATAGAATGTATAGAGTGTGTCATCATGTGTGCATATGTAAAGAGTGTATCATGTGTGTATATTTATCATGTGTGTATATGTATGGAAGCAAGTTGTAACACCAGTGGCTCATGTATAGAGTGTAACATGTGTGTATATGTATGGAAGCAAGTTGTATGTGTTCACCAGTGGCTCAGAGGTAATGTGTATATTTATCATTTGTGTATATGTATGGAAGCAAGTTGTATCACCAATGGCTCATGTATAGAGTGTATATGTATGGAAGCAAGTTGTATGTGTTCACCAGTGGCTCAGAGGTAATGTGTATATTTATCATTTGTGTATATGTATGGAAGCAAGTTGTATCACCAATGGCTCATGTATAGAGTGTATATGTATGGAAGCAAGTTGTATGTGTTCACCAGAGGCTCAGAGGTAATGTGTCTCAACTTTTTTATTGTGTGTATGGTGGTTGAGTGCTTGCCGCGGCTATTCAGGTTTTACTATTTTATTTGGCAAGTTAAACTTGTCTGGCGCCCGAAGTTTTATTCAAATACCTATAACTAAATGTTTTTTTTCCTTTGTTTAAGATCCGCTGGGAGTGGAATTGGGTGCCGTGGAAAAGCTGGTGCACACAGTATTCATGTGGACCAGCGGTTGAGCGATGGACTGCGGCGCTAGCGATCCGTGTTCGAATCCCGCCAGAAAAAAAAAAGTTTTTTTCTTCTTTCAAATTATATATAACACTTATTTAATACAACACAACCACCGTTACATAATTGGCGCCCGAGCAGCGACTGAAATGAACTTGAAACATACACTTTAAACATTAATTTGACACACACAGACTTTGCCACAAACACACAGTTGTGAACTTTGATATAACATTTGAAAGTGTGAACTACATCATATTACAAGTACAAAACTAATGTTATTTTTCATGTATATAATATAATACTGATTGCTATATGTATGCTTTTCAGTTAAATGACCTTTGAGTGTAATATCTATTTTGACTAGTTCACCCTTTCAAAACTGAAATTGTTTTTTTGTACCAGTGTGCTATAATAACTTTTTTCTCTCTTTTGTCCTCTTTCATTCTGAACATACAAAACATACATCATTACATTGTACTGATATTTTGCATACATCTTTATTTAGAAATTACACTCATTGAGATACATATTACATACCTAAAGACCCAAACAAGATGTCCACTGCTTCACCCTCACATTCTATCTGTGTCGATATGGACATTCCAGATGTACAGACTCCTTTATGGCCAATAACAACCTCTGCCACCTCATACTCCAGTACCCACAGCATTGCTCAGCCTATACACACCAGGACCAATGTGCAGTTAAACTCCTCTATTCTTTGTGTTTGTGTGTGTGTATATTTATAGAATGTACCATGAATCATGTGTATGTATGGAGAACATCATGTGTGTATATTTATTATGTGTGCAAATGTATGGAGTATGTGTACATGTATCACGTGTGCAAATGTATGGAGTATGTGTATAGGTACGGAGGTGAGTTGTTTGTGTTCACCAGTGGCTTAGAGGTAATGTGACTCAACTTTCATGCCGGAGACCCGGGTTCTATCCCAGACCCTGACATCGACTGTATATCATGTATGCATATGTATAGAATGTATCAGCAACTGTATGTCTGGGGTGTATCATGTATATATGTATAGAACACATCATGTATGTATAGAGTGTGTCATCAACTGTATGTTTCATGTGTGCATATGTAAATAGTGTATCATATGTATAGAACGTATCTTGTGTGGCTATGTATGTATAGAGTGTATCATCAACTGTATGTATCATGAGCGCAATTGTAAAGAGTATATCATATGTATAGAATGGATCATGTGTGGCTATGTATGTATAGAGTGTGTCATCAACTGTATGTATCATGAGTGCAATTGTAAAGAGTATATCATATGTATAGAACGGATCATGTGTGGCTATGTATGTATAGAGTGTATCATCAACTGTATGTATCATGAGTGCAATTGTAAAGAGTATATCATATGTATAGAACGGATCATGTGTGGCTATGTATGTATAGAGTGTGTCATCAACTGTATGGGTATGTATAGACTGTGTGCAAATGTAAAGAGTGTATCATGTGTGTATATGTATGGAAGCAAGTTGTAACACCAGTGACTCATGTATAGAGTGTATATGTATGGAAGCAAATTGTATGTGTTCACCAGTGGCTCAGAGGTAATGTGTCTCAACTTTTTTATTGTGTGTATGGTGGTTGAGTGCTTTCCGCGGCTATCCAGGTTTTACTATTTTATTTGGCAAGTTAAACTTGTCTAGAGTGTGTCATCAACTGTGTGTATATGTATAGAATGTATCGAGTGTGTCATCATGTGTGCATATGTAAAGAGTGTATCATGTGTGTATATTTATCATGTGTGTATATGTATGGAAGCAAGTTGTAACACCAGTGGCTCATGTATAGAGTGTAACATGTGTGTATATGTATGGAAGCAAGTTGTATGTGTTCACCAGTGGCTCAGAGGTAATGTGTATATTTATCATTTGTGTATATGTATGGAAGCAAGTTGTATCACCAATGGCTCATGTATAGAGTGTATATGTATGGAAGCAAGTTGTATGTGTTCACCAGTGGTTTAGAGGTAATGTGTCTCAACTTTTTTATTGTGTGTATGGTGGTTGAGTGCTTGCCGCGGCTATCCAGGTTTTACTATTTTATTTGGCAAGTTAAACTTGTCTGGCGCCCGAAGTTTTATTCAAATACCTATAACTAAATGTTTGTCATTTATTTAAGGTCCGCTGGGAGTGGGATTGGGGGCCGTGGAAAAGCTGGTTCACACAGTACTCACGTGGACCAGCGGTTGAGCGATGGACTGCGGCGCTAGCGGCCCGTGTTCGAACCCCGCCAGAAAAAAACTTTTTTTTTTTCTTCTTTCAAATTATATATAACACTTATTTAATACAACACAACCACCGTTACATAATTGGCGCCCGAGCAGCGACTGAAATGATCTTGAAACATACATTTTAAACATTAATTTGACACACACAGACTTTGCCACAAACAAACAGTTGTGAACTTTGATATTACATTTGAAAGTGTGAACTACATCATATTACAAGTACAAAACTAATGTTATTTTTCATGTATATAATTTAATACTGATTGCTATATGACTGCTTTTCAGTTAAATGACCTTTGAGTGTAATATCTATTTTGACTAGTTCACCCTTTCAAAGCTGAAATTGTTTTTTTGTACCAGTGTGCTATAATAACTTTTTTCTCTCTTTTGTCCTCTTTCATTCTGAACATACAAAACATACATCATTACATTGTACTGATATTTTGCATACATCTTTATTTAGAAATTACACTCATTGAGATACATATTACATACCTAAAGACCCAAACAAGATGTCCACTGCTTCACCCTCACATTCTATCTGTGTCGATATGGACATTCCAGATGTACAGACTCCTTTATGGCCAATAACAACCTCTGCCACCTCATACTCCAGTACCCACAGCATTGCTCAGCCTATACACACCAGGACCAATGTGCAGTTAAACTCCTCCATTCTTTGTGTTTGTGTGTGTGTATATTTATAGAATGTACCATGAATGTATCATGTGTATGTATGGAGAACATCATGTGTGTATATTTATTATGTGTGCAAATGTATGGAGTATGTGTACATGTATCACGTGTGCAAATGTATGGAGTATGTGTATAGGTACGGAGGTCAGTTGTTTGTGTTCACCAGTGGCTTAGAGGTAATGTGACTCAACTTTCACGCCGGAAACCCGGGTTCTATCCCAGACCCTGACATCGAATGTATATCATGTATGCATATGTATAGAATGTATCAGCAACTGTATGTCTGGAGTGTATCATGTATATATGTATAGAACACATCATGTATGTATAGAATGTATCATGTATGTATAGAGTGTGTCATCAACTGTATGTTTCATGTGTGCTGTGTATATGTATAGAATGTATCATAAACTGTGTATGGATGTATGCATAAAATGTATCATCAACTGTGTGTATATGTATCATGTATGTATAAAATGTATCATCAACTGTGTGTATATGTATAGAATGTATCATGTATGGGTATGTATAGAGTGTGTCATCAACTGTATGTTTCATGTGTGCATATGTAAATAGTGTATCATATGTATAGAACGTATCTTGTGTGGCTATGTATGTATAGAGTGTGTCATCAACTGTATGTATCATGAGTGCAATTGTAAATAGTGTATCATATGTATAGAACAGATCATGTGTGGCTATGTATGTATAGAGTGTGTCATCAACTGTATGGGTATGTATAGACTGTGTAATCATGTGTGCGTATGTAAAGAGTGTATCATGTGTGTATATGTATGGAAGCAAGTTGTAACACCAGTGGCTCGTGTATATGTATGAAAGCAAGTTGTATGTGTTCACCAGTGGCTCAGAGGTAATGTGTATATTTATCATGTGTGTATATGTATGGAAGCAAGTTGTATGTGTTCACCAGTGGCTCAGAGGTAATGTGTGGTTGAGTGCTTGCCGCGGCTATCCAGGTTTTACTATTTTATTTGGCAAGTTAAACTAGTCTGGCGCCCGAAGTTTTATTCAAATACCTATAACTAAATGTTTTTTCATTTGTTTAAGGTCCGCTGGGAGTGGGATTGGGGGCCGTGGAAAAGCTGGTTCACACAGTACTCACGTGGACCAGCGGTTGAGCGATGGACTGCGGCGCTAGCGGCCTGTGTTCGAATTCCGCCAAAAAAAACAGTTTTTTTTCTTCTTTCAAATTATATATAACACTTATTTAATACAACACAACCACCGTTACATAATTAGCACCCGAGCAGCGACTGAAATGAACTTGAAACATACACTTTAAACATTAATTTGACACACACAGACTTTGCCACAAACAAACAGTTGTGAACTTTGATATTACATTTGAAAGTGTGAACTACATCATATTACAAGTACAAAACTAATGTTATTTCTCATGTATATAATGTAATACGGATTGCTATATGTATGCTTTTGAGTTAAATGACCTTTGCATATGTAAAGAGTGTATATGTATAGAACGGATCATGTGTGGCTATGTATGCATAGAGTGTGTCATCAACTGTGTGTATATGTATAGAATGTATAGAGTGTGTCATCATGTGTGCATATGTAGAGTGTATCATGTGTGTATATTTATCATGTGTGTATATGTATGGAAGCAAGTTGTAACACCAGTGGCTCATGTATAGAGTGTAACATGTGTGTATATGTATGGAAGCAAGTTGTATGTGTTCACCAGTGGCTCAGAGGTAATGTGTATATTTATCATTTGTGTATATGTATGGAAGCAAGTTGTATCACCAATGGCTCATGTATAGAGTGTATATGTATGGAAGCAAGTTGTATGTGTTCACCAGTGGCTCAGAGGTAATGTGTCTCAACTTTTTTATTGTGTGTATGGTGGTTGAGTGCTTGCCGCGGCTATCCAGGTTTTACTATTTTATTTGGCAAGTTAAACTTGTCTGGCGCCCGAAGTTTTATTCAAATTCAAATTCAATGTGTTGGGAGAACCATGTGTTTGTAACCATGTGTCATGCTGAGCTGTTTAGCTCTGAAGCTAATAAATCTTGATCTTGAAATCTTCTTGACTCCTCATGCTTGAGCAACTATTACAAAATTGGCAACGATGATTTTACTAAATGTGAACTTTTTTGAGCTGAAAATGGCTGCAGTTGCTTTATTTTCTACATTGTTCCTGTCATGTCCTGATGAGCCTTCAATACCTTTTGATGTTTAGCTGAAGATGTTCAAGAATTACTTACTGGTTGTGAATGCATCTGGAGATGTATGGCCTGCTGAAAGGAAGAGAGCTTTATTTCTGCACTGTTTGGGGACAGAAGGTCAGAGATTATTTTACACTTTACCAAATCTATGGAGACTATGGAAGAAGCTATTGAGGCTGTAGAAGTTTACTTTGTTCCTCGAAGGAATGTAATTGCAGAATGGCATACTTTCAGAAAACGAACTCAAACATCTGGTGAAACAGTTTTACAGTGTGTAACTTCACTTCGAGATTTAGCAACCACATGTGAGTTTGGATCTAATCTTGATGAAATGCTACGTGATCAATTAGTGGAAAATGTGGCCAGCAATCGAATTAGAGAGAGACTTTTGTTGGAGACTGAATTGACTCTCAGTAAAGCCATCACAATTTCTACTCAAATTGAAGCGGCTGGTGAGCAAGTTAAAACCATTTCAGACCAAAGTTTAGTGCCTGTCCAAGCAATTCAAGGGAAGTCTATAGCTGTTGGTCAGTATAAAACAAAATTCTCTGCATCCACTAAGCCTTTTAGGTCTTCAAAAACATTTACAACTTCTAAAACTGCTAAGATGTCTTCATTAGTTCGTGCATGTTATCGCTATGGATCTACAAAACATCTTGCAAATGATCCTAAATGCCCAGCTACTGCAGAAAAGTGCCATAGTTGTCAAAATATGGGACATTTTTCAAGAGTGTGCCGCTCTCAACAAACACATTCTGTTCATGAAATTGAGTTGCCTGTAGTTCAGATTTGTACATGCAAAATGTGCTAACTGATAAGATAAAGTGTACTGCTACAATTAAAACTGCTTCTGCTTCGGTACTTGTGGAGTTGATAGTGGATTCTGGGTCTTCTGTTTCCATTCTGCCAAAGTCTGTGTATGAGACACATTTTAAAAAAGACTCTTTGCTGCCTCACTCTGTTAAATTGGTGACGTATTCCCGTGATCCAATACCAGTGCTTGGTTGTTTACCTGTTACTGTCACCAAGAATGATGTTAATTGCAAGACATCAATATTTATAGTTGAATTTCTTGTAATGGATTTAATTAATGGCCTGCATCTTCACTTTGGAGGTTCTTCTGTTTTGACAGAATCTGCTCAATCTTGAGCACCAGTGATGGACCTTTCTGCTTCAGCACCTGTGGATGAACTGGGATGTGCAAAAGGGTTCCTGCATAAGGTAAAGATTTCTCCTAATGTTGTCCCAGTACGCCAAAAACTCAGGCGGTTGCCTTTATCTGTCCAAAGTGCTGTTTCTGAAGAAATTCAATGTCTACTTCATTGGGAGTTATTGAGAAAGTTGATGCATCACCTTGGATTTCACCAATTGTAGTGGTGAAGAAGAAATAAACAGACATTTGCATGTGTGTAGATCTACGAGAAGCAAATAAAGCTGGGATAATTGACAATTATCCTCTTCCTCATATCGATGAGTTGTTGTCCAAGTTATGTGGAGCTACTGTCTTTACTAAAATTGACTTGGAGAATGCTTACTATCAACTTCCACTACATGAAGAGAGCCGTGATTTAACTGCCTTTATCACGCACGATGGCCTATTTAGGTTTTGCCGAGTACCCTTTGGCCTAGCTTCAGCACCTTCAGCATTCCAGAAAATGCTATCTACTGTACTGCAAGGATTGCCAAATGTAGCTCACTATCTAGATGATATCGTTGTTTGGGGTCATACACAGACTGAATATGATGACATGTTTAACTAAGTTGTCCAGGTCTTGCAGAGTGCAGGACTTCAATTTAACACTTTGAAATGCCAGTTCAGCAAGACAAGTTTAAGCTTCTTGGGCCAGACTGTGTCTGCACAAGGTGTTCATCCAAATGAAGATCATCTTAATGCCATGCTTTATGCACCAATTCCTACAGATGCACACCAGCTTCTGTGTTTTCTTGGACTAATTTCATGGTACAATAAGTTTATTACAAGTTTTGCCACTGTAGTAGAGCCATTGCGTGCTTGTATTAGAAAAGGAGTTGATTTTAGTTGGTCAGCAGAAGCACAGAAAAGTTTTGACACTGTGAAGGAGTTGCTGATCAAAAGTCCTGCATTGGACTTATTTGATCCTAATTTACAGATTGTGGTTTCAACTGATACATCATGCTATGGAGTAGGAGCTGTACTGGCTCAAATTCATGAAGATAAATCTGAACGCATTGTTGCCTTTGCTTCGAGAACACTATCTCTATTGGTAAGCCCGGTATGGATTCTTTGGTCAGTCAGATGATTAAAAACTGTCAAGTTTGTGCTTCCTCCGATAAGACGGCTGTTGTTTCTGCTGCACCTCTTCAACCTGTACCTTACCCCTCTGGGCCTTGGGAAAAAGTGGCTGTTGATATTGTAGGCCCATTTGAAACTGCTACTTGGGATTGTTGGTATATGATAACTATGATTGACTACCATAGTAAGTGGCCTGAAGTTCCATTTACTTCCTCGATCACAACTCAAAATGTGATAAAGTTCTTAACATCTGTTTTCAGTCGATTTGGAAATCCTCAGTACCTAGTATCTGACAATGGATGTCAATTCCGGTCAATGGAGTTTGTTACTTTTCTGAAAAAGAGAGGTATTTACATCAGTTTATCATTCAGCTGCAAATGGTGCCCTTGAGAGATTTCATCGTGTGCTCAAGAGCTGTATTCAGTATGCTATTGTGTCTAGGAAAGCATGGAATCACAGATTCTTCAAGTTTATCGTGTTACTTCACATTCTGTAACTAGACTCTCTGCATTTGACTTGCTGTGTGGCAGAAAGATGCAGGCTTGTTTGAACATTCTTCCTCCTCCTGCAACTAGTGAAAGTGTTGTGAGTCAGAAAGTGTCATTGTCACAGAAGAAAATTAAAATGTACACAGACTCTAGATTGAAAGCTCGTACCACTAACTTTAAATAGGGAGACTGGGTACATGTAAGACGTCCAGTTCATGTTCCAAAGGGACACCCAAAGTTCTCAAGACCTATGCAAATTACTCGTCAAATTGGTCCATGTACTTACCAGTTGTTTGATGGAAAAAAAAGTGGCATGCATCTCATCTGTCTTCTACTCTGGCACCTATAGAATATTCCACTAAAAATCAACTTGTGGCTTTGCCCATTCAGACTGCTTCCTCTTCTGCTGCTGGAGTGTCGCTTAAAAATGAACTGAAAATGAAATGAATTTGAACCTATTCAAATTTCTCCTCCTGATCCTCCATCTGCTTCATAAAGAGTTTTAGCACGTGTAAAACGACCTCCACGTTGGCTGCAAGATTACGTTACTTAGTATTTAAGTAACTGGTATTAAAGTAATGCATGGTTTTGAGTATATTAATGATCAGTTATGCTGTATTGTTAAATTGATGATGATACACTTTAATGTTTAATGTGACACCATTGTATTAACTTTTTACAATTTTGGGATTAGAGACAAAGGTATGTTTTTAGTAAAGGGGTTTATGTTCTTGTATTGAGTCATTGAATCACATGGGTGGTTACTCTGGGTTCTATAAAAGGGTAGAAGAAGAATGTGTTGGGAGAACCATGTGTTTGTAACCATGTGGCATGCTGATCTGTTTAGCTATGAAGTTAATAAATCTTGATCTTGAAATCTTCTTGACTCCTCATGCTTAAGCAACCATTACACATATGTATGCAGTGTATCATGTGTGGGTGTGTATGGAGTATATCGTATATGTATAGAATGTATCATGTGTGCATATGTATAGAGTGTATCATGTGTGCGTGTGTATGGAGTATATCATGTGTCCATAGGTATGGAGTGTATATGTATAGAGTGTATCATCAACTGTATATCTGGAGTGTATCATGTGTATAAAGTGTGTATGTGTATAGAATGTATAGAGTGTATATATATAGAATGTATCATGTGCGCATATGTATGGAATATATCATGTTTACATCTGTATGGAGTGTATCGTGTGTAGAGAGTATCATGTGTGCACATGTATGAAGTATATTATGTGTGCAAAAGTATGGAGTGTGTATATGTATAGAATGTATCATGTTTGCATATGTATGGAGTGTATAATGTCTGTATATGTATTGAGTATATCATCTGTGCATATGTATAGAGTGTATCATGTGTGCATATGTATGGAGTGTGTCATGTGTGCATATGTATGGAGTGTATAAGTATAGTGTATCATGTGTGCATATGTGTTAAGTATATCTTGTGTGCATATGTATAGAGTGTATACATGAGTGTATCATGTGCATATGTATGGAGTGTAACGTGTGCATATGTATGGAGTATATCGTGTGCATACGTATGGAGTTTATATGTATAGAATGTATCTTGTGTGCATATGTATGGAGTGTGTCATGTGTGCATATGTATGGAGTGTGTCATGTGTGCATATGTATGGAGTTTATATGTAAAGAGTGTATCATGTGTGTATATGTACAGTATAGAGTGTATCATGTGTGCAACAAGTTGCCTTTCATTGTATGTTTTTATCAACTCCCAGTAGCTCACGTAACTCACCTCTTACGCCAGAGATCCGGGTTCTATCCCAGACCCCGACCCTGACTTGTGTGTACATGTATAGTGTATCATGTGTGCATATGTAATTAGTGTATATGTATATCATTTGAGCATGTGTATAGAGACTGTATATGTATATAGTGTATCGTGTGCATATGTACAAAGAGTTTACATGCATGTAGTGTATGGGTATGGGTTGTATGGTTTCATCAACTTCCAGTAGCTCAACGATACGTCACTTACCTCTCACGCCAGAGAGCTGGGTTCTATCCCAAACCCCTGCATGTGTGTATATGTATGAAGTGTATCATGTGGGCATGTGTATATGTGTGCATGCAAGTTGCCTTATATCTTTATTGCCTTTTATTATATATACTCTATATGTATAATGTGTATCATCAACTTTATGTATGAAGTGTATCTTCTCTGCATTTTCTATAGAGTGTATCATGTGTGCATATGTATGGAGTGTATCATGTGTGCATCTGTATGGAGTGTATCATGTCTATATATATATGGAGTGTATCATGTGTGCATATGTATAGAGTGTATCATGTTTATGGAGTGTATCATGTGTGCGAGCAAGTTGCCTTACGTTGTATGTTTTCATCAACTCCCAGTAACTCAGTGGTTACGTGACTCTCACGCCAGAGACCCGGGTTCTATCCCAGACCCTCACGTGTGTATATGTATAGTGTATCATGTGTATGGAGTGTATCATGTGTGCAAGTACATTACGCAAATAACATTTTGGTGCTTTAGCTGATGTCTACTGTATGCTTATGACAAGAGTTATTGCCTATTTCTGCTTTTTATGTACCATATATTGAGAGGTATAGTATCCTTGCTATCTGTAGTAAATCAGTCTGGCCTTTAACCATTTAATGGAATCTTCTAGAAATACTTATTTCTGCTTTGCGTTACTGTGCGTTCTGGTTCTGTAAGTGTAATTCGCAGATGATCCCTAAAACTGCGAGTGCGATTGTCCGGCGAATATAAAACCTAAAACCAACTTTAGGTGATTAGTTTTCTAAAGTATTTCTCAGTTCACGCTCGAGGGCGTGTGCAGCTTCATGAAGCAGCTGAAGAACCGACTTCATCATGTTTATGCTGCCAAATGTCCCAAATAGTCCTCGCTGCAGCCTTGATAACATAATCTAATACCCGTCTTGCAGCAATGACCGCCTTATGTGGGCGTGGCCAGCCCAGAATACATTTTCAATTTGACATCGGCTTTCATTCGTCGTGATGTATTAAATGAAAATGGATTCTCTTTTTTTCATTTTCATTTTGCAGCAAACATTGCACATGTCTTGGAAAATTCCTACTGAAATACAGAAACACATTGGCATTAACTTATTGCATATTGGTTTTGTGTATTACATTTCAAAATGAATTTTGCTACAAACACCCCACAGTGTTATGCTGAAAATGCAATCCTGCATTTCCTAGACGTGAGTGAAAAGGCATTTCGGACAAATAACATTTAAATGATCATTTTGCTACAGTTTCTGCTTGTACTTTATACACATCAAATTCAGTTTGTGTATTGCATTTTCAATGTAATTTTGCAACTTATAAAGCATTAAAATGTGGATCCAATTTACTTATTAAACCGTGTTTAAAATGAGAAATGCAAACGATGGGATTTAATTTTCATTTCATTTCTGCACCAAACATTGCACATATGTCTTGGAAAATGCAAATTGAAATACAGAAATACATTGCCATTTAACATATTGCATTGCCATTTTGCATATTACATTTCGAAACGAATTATGCTACTCATATGCTTCCATACTAACAGGCCCAAGGTGTGCCAAGAAAATACACCCCACACCATTACACCACCAACACCAGCCTAAACCAATGAGGATGGATCCCATCATGTTGCTGATGCCAAGTTCTGACACTACTATCTGAATGTCGCAGCAGAAATGGAGACTCATCAGACCAGGTGACGTTTTTCCAATCTTCTATTGTCCAATTTTGGTGAGCTTCACTTTTCTGTTCTTAGCTGACAGAAGTGGTACCCGGTGTGGTCTTCTGCTGCTGTAGCCCATCAGCCTCAAGGTTAGATGTGTTGTGTGTTCAGAGACGCTCTTCTGCATACCTCGGTTATAACAAGTGATTATTTGAGTTACTGTTGCCTTTCTATCTGCTCAAACCAGTCTGGCCATTCTACTCTGACCTCTGGCATGGACAAGGCATTCGTGCCCACAGAACTGCCGCTCACTGGATATTTTCTCTTTTTCTGACCATTCTCTGTAAACCCCAGAGATGGTTGTGCGTGAAAATCCCAGTAAATCAGCAGTTTCTGAAATGCTCTGACCAGCCCATCTGGCACCAACAACCATCCCACATTCAGTCACTTAAATCACCTTTCTTGCCCATTCTGATGATCGATTTGAACTGCAGCAGATCATCTTAACCAAGTATACATTCCTAAATGCATTAAGTTGTTGCCATGTGATTGGCTGATTAGAAATGTGCGTGCAGTTGGACAGGTGTACCTAATAAAATGTCCAGTCAGTGTATTTATAATATATTTTTGTTTTGATATAAAGTGGATTTATTGTTGTTTGTATTGTTGTTTGTTCCTAAAGCAGATCACTTTATTTAGCTAAATAAGGACCAGAGCATTGAAAGATGGAATCAAAAAAATGACATTAACACAAAATGCACAATTACTTTGTCTTTTAACTGCCTCAGAAAGCTCACCAGAGTTTCATCAAGTATTTTTGGAATGACTTGAGTGGATCACAGGTCATCAACAATGTGACAGAGCTTTAAATATTCTTCAGTGTATGCAAAATGAGGTTAAAGTACCATTAAAAATAGATTTTTCATCAAGTATTTGGTTAGAGGTCATTTTTTAACTGTTACTTATTTTTATTTAAGTCCTACTAAGTAAAAACTTTAAAGTTTTTAAGTTTTGTTGAAAGATACACCAACATGTTATGCTTATGTGTGGATATTTTATGATTTTTTTGTCAGCTCTCAGACTGCCACTGTCAAACAAAAGTCTAATAAAAACAAAACAATGGACGGTGTTGGTGACTTTCAGAATGTACAGCCAGAGTTGCTGTGTCTTCTCACAGTTTGCACTGGAACAAAGTAAAAGTATCATATTGTGACCAGTTTGACGTGCCTTTTACCTGTTTGGTTTCCTGAGTATTTCACCTGTGAAGAGGGCCGCTGTGCTTTGGTCGGTGTTCTCTTAGACGCTGCTGTCTGTCTGGCTGGCTGTCAGTGCGCTGTGTTCCAGAGAATGACTGCACTTGGTTCTCAGACAGACTATGCTGCAGCACTCCATCAGCTACACCATCTGACACATGAACAGGTTTTCATCTGCTTGCTGTAAACTTTCTTTGAGGCATTTTATAACCTCTTTTGCTGCTCACACAGCATACTTTTCATTCCTGCAAAGGACCAACTGCAGAATTATTTTTAGCGGCACCTCCAGACCCATCACCCAGTCAAATCATCAAACAGAAAACAGTCATGCACATAAAATCCACCCAGAATAATAAGTCTGATCGCCTCCCTGCATTATGCGATTTGCATACATCAACCAGCTTGTCTCTTTTTTAAGGCTTTGGGGTATTTGTGAGCTTTACCATTATATTAGCAACATGCCGTTTAGATAAAAGAATGAAGAATAAAACATTTTTCTCTTCATTTTCGAAATTTAGCAATGATGAAACTTCCATCACTTGATGTGTAATGTTGCAATACATCATCAAACCCGAAGTTGTAAATATTACTACAACATCTACAGTACATGAAGGAAAAAATTTCGGAATAGCATCAAACTAATTGTCTGTGGGGTGACATGGTGGCTCAGTGGTTAGCACTGTCACCTCACAGCAAGAAGGTTGCTGGTTCGAGCTCCGGCTGGATCAGTTGGCATTTCTTTATATATATATATATATATATATATATATATATATATATATATATATATATATATATATATATATATAATTATATTTTAGGGTTTTTTTTACCTTTAACAACAGGACAGTGGAGATTAACAGACAGGAAAGTGGGGGGAGCAGAGAGAGGGTAAGGATCAGCAAAGGACCTCAAGCTGGGAATCGAACTCAGGTCGCCACGAGCACCTGGGTGCTATATGTCAACACACTAACTACTAGGCTATTGGCGCAGACTAGTTGGCATTTCTGTGTGGAGTTTGCATGTAATCCCCAAGTTGGTGATTCTTTTCGCTATGGTGACCCCTGATGAATAAAGGGACTAAGCCGAAGGACAATCAATGGATCAATGAATTAATTAAAGAATGAATTAATAATTATCCACAAAATATGGTCTCAAAAACCACACTGTAAAAATGGCAGTGATTTCAATGGTAATAAAAAACTGAAAACATGCTACAGTAAAAATCTGCAATCTGTTTACCAGTACGCTTGCTTAATATATATGATCAATAACTGTAAATGGACTTTGCCAGAAATCAGTTGTGTACTTTAGTTTTGTTGCATCTTATGTTGAAAATATTTATTGCATCATTTTAATTTTATGTGTGTTACCATGATGGTGATTAGTAGTTATGTGAATGACACTTGTGAATGAGTGCCTTCTATATATTAGTGTGTTTCTTTGCCTGTGTGAAAAGCTGTTTGTGTTGAGTATTAGTTCATCATGTAATTTTTTCATCAATACCTGCTTATGGTTGTTGCTGTTTTTTTTTTTTTTTTTTTTTGTAATGTATAAGTACACCCCTTACAAATCTATCTTTTTTTAAAATTCATATTTTTAATAGGAAGCTATACAATATTATATTTGCGCATATACGTTAGATTAGTCCGTACTGAAGCCAAATCTGGAGCTTATCTAACAAAATAACTTACGATAATGGTCCAAAAACTAGTACACCCAAATTTATGTATTATAGAAAAATATTAAACACACATTTAAAAAAGAGGAAAAATCAAGAGAAGCAAAAAATTAAAAAGTTTTGTTGAAATTTTGTAGGTTTTAATTGTTTTTGCAATATTTTGTTTGTATTTAATTGTATTATCTTTCAATTTCTTATATTTCTTATGTTTCTTATGTTTGGTGACTAAAATATTATTTTAATAAATATATCTCTTTAATAAATTTGTTTTGTTTAAATGCACCAAAATACATTGCCTATATTCACTGAGAAATGGATAAAAATATTCATTTTTAAAATGGGGTGTACTCAATTATCCTGAGCCCTGTATGATGTGCACATGTTAATATTTCAAAACATTGGTGTGTAATGCTATTTAATAACTTTACTGTAAACTTTCATTTTACAGTTTCTGCTGCATTTACAAAAATTCTAGCTTCTATTTTTTTACTGTAAATTGTATGGATTTTTTTAGGGAAAAACACGCAATATGTACAGACTTTGGTCACTGCAAAGAGTTAAAAAAAATGTTTGTGACCTGGACAACAAAACCAGGTCTTATGTTGCATGGGTATTTATTTTGGCAGTACCCAAAAATGCATTGAATGGGTAAAAATGACAGATTTTTCTTTTATGCCAAAATCATTAGACTCTTAGGTAAAGGTAATATTTTTTGCAAATGTCCTTAAATAAATATATAAAAACAAAATTTTTGATCAGTAATATGCAAAGAACTTATTTTGCACCACTTTAAAGATCACATATTTTACCCATTTTTCAAGATTTAATACAAGTCTTTAGTGTTTCCAGAATGTTTTACAAACATGCACTGTTTTAAAAACATTTTAAACATATACATCTCCATCTTAAGGTGCAGATGATCACAGAGCGCTGAACAGATCTTTTAATACCAGTTGCTTTGCTCAAGTCCGGTCTTGCTGATATGATTATACGTTTTACTACGGAGACATGTTAATATGCGGCTGTCAATCAATTCAGTGGGTGGGGAAAACCACATTCCTATGTCGTGTTGCGGTCGGCCTCAAAATGGGAGGGATTTGGATTCTGTGTAACGTAAGAAATCTTTAAAAAAAAAAGATTTATTGTCTTTATATTACTCCAATATGACAGTGGACACACTATACCTACACAAAGTTTTGTCCAAACAGCTTCTAAAAGTTGACGTTCATAATAGGTGCCCTTTAAAGTTGATTTTCTCAATATCGATTTTTTCAACTCTCAGATTTTTCAATATTTGTATCTCTGCCTATCCTAAAAAAAAAAACATAAATTAATGTAAAGATTATTTATTCATAAAATTGACACGTTCCAATCAAGGGTCACTCTGCAGGTACCAAGTTGAAGCCGCTTCTGCTTTTAGATTTAACAGTGTGCTGGAAACATTCCTATATTCAAAGGATAGCATCGCACAGTTGCTGCAAATTTGTCTGATATGAATGACTTGGATCTCTTGTTCCTCCATATCCCAAAGGGGAATCTATCTAGTGAGTGGAGGCCATTTGAGTATAGCGAACTCATTCTAATTTTCAAGAAACCAGTCTAAGATGCTTTGAGCTTCTTGAGCTGGCATATAATCCTGCTGAATATGATGTACCTGTATGCACTGGTCTGAAAAGGTATGGACATAGTTAGCAACAATAGATTGTTTCTAAAATTTTTGAGATGATACAAAGATTGCCAAGGATCAGCAGGCTGAACTGTAGATACAAAGCAAGAGGGATTGGTGCTTTTTGTTTATGCTCTAACTTCTGACCCTACCACATTCAGACCAGCCTGTCTGGCACAGCAACCATGCCACTTTCAATGTCAGTTATATTAACTCCCTTCCCCACAATGCTCAGTTTAAAGTTCAGCATATTGTCTTGACCACATCTACATGTCTAAATGCACAGGGTAACACTTTATAATAACTACACACTATGAATCATTTATTAAGCATTAGCAAATGGTTAATTTATTAATTGTTAAGCATTTACTCTACATTAATAGACGTTAGTAAGCAGTTTATTGATGCTTATTGTGCTTATTGATTGTATTTTCATACTTTGTTAATGATTACTTTTTCATTACTTAAGCATTGCATTATTTACAAACCAGTTATTTAAGATAGCTGGTAGGTTTTTTTAAGATCATTCAGAATCTGTAAGTAAATGATTAATAAACTATTTAAATTAACATTCATATATCTTATTAATCAGGCATATAGTAATTGTATGTTAACAAATGCTGTAAGACAACTTCAGGTTTTGTGACATAAAGTGAGGACTATTTATGATTTATTAATCCCTTATAAATGACAATTAAAGGCTGTTATATTTCAAAGAGGAACATATTGTGCTTGTGCTTAAGCTTGTGCTTCATCCCACTCCATTTCAACCATGTTGAAATGTATTTTGTTTAAAGAATTGTTTTGTGTATGATTTTTATATTTAAAATAAAATAAATCAAATCAAATCAGAGGAAAATCTGAAAATAAATGACTTCAGTTGAAGATACACAAATGAAATGTATCAAACTCTATCAAATGAAAAATAAATCTGAAATGTTGTATTATAATGTTAAGTTTTTATATTGTTGTTGTTTTATCCAATTTTATTTAATTGTATTTATTTATAATGGTATTTTGACCCTCCTGCTATTCAGAAATGTTTAAAGTTTACAGTAATTTAATTTGTTTTTTATAAAATTGCAAAGATGTATTTTTTTTTAATAAAATTGCAAACAATACGTTCATTTGATACTAAGCCTTTGTCTTTATAAGGCATTTACAAAGCATAAACAGTCCTCACTTTAGATTAGGTCAAAAAACTGCATGAAGTTCATAAAGCATTATGAACATACATAGTAACCATTACTATATGCCTGAATAATAAAACATATAATGTTGATTTGAATAGTTTATTAATCCTTTACTAACTCATTCTGAAGGATCTTAAAAACCACCAACTACTCTTAAATACAAATGCTTTGTAAATAATGCAATACTGCATTTAGTAATGAACATTTAATAAATAACAAAGTATGAAAATACAATTATTTAGGACATTATACATGTTCTGTTAAGTCAAGAATACAGAATTTGTAGCTGTATTCATAAACTGCTTACTAACGTCTATTAACGTAGAGCTAATGCTTAACAAATAATTAACCATTTGCTATTGCTTAATAGATTATTTAATGTGTAGTTATTTTACATTGTTACTGTTTATGATTAGATTTGTACTAGTGATTAATGTGTTCTGACCATCTTATACATATATGTGTTGCACTTCAAAATTTGTAGCCTAAAATTAGCCTATTGTCATTTTGTTCGAATAAATTATGTAATTGCTAAAATTAATATCTAAAAAAATACATGATCAGTTTATAAAATAATACACATATTGATGCTAAACAAGTACTTATTAATAAAATAAATATTCAAAATACACAAAACCTGTAATAACTTTGAAGTGCTTTCTTATTTTGTCCTGAGTAAAATAAACAAAACAATTTTCATTGTGACTAAATATCCATGTTCTTTCAGAAAAGACTTTGATCAGAAATGGACCCTTCTGTTAAAAGAAAGGAATGCACTAAAAACAGTAGAAGAAACACAAAATTGTGTGCTTTTACTGAGTAGCTCTTAATGAATGACCTCCGCAACCTTTTGGACATGACATTTGTTCTTCTTTTCATAAAACAAGCACAACCAGCAAATGTAATGCCACTTCAGACAAGGACCACTTCAAGAGCTGCTTTGAAGAGAATGACTTCTTTATGGTCACTGAGAAAACAAATTAAGATCCAACATTTAATCCTCTAACATTTGACATTAAAATCATTTAAGGGTTTTCAAATCTCAACTGCCTGTGAACAATTTTTGTAATTTTGTCAAACCATTTACAGCTCAGTTTATGGTGCCGTTAGACAGACCTTCCTCAGTAATGGCAGTGACTTTCTACGCTACTCTAAGTGAATGTTTAAATCCTCCAGGCATTCTTATCTAATCTAATATGATCTAATCAGCTTAATGCCTATAATAAGTATGAAACTCATATTGCTGATTCAACCCTCTTCATTTTAAAGGAAATTTAAACCCGATATTCTGTCATTTCACTCTCTGCCTGTTTTCTTCCGGTACCACAAAACTATATGCCTACATAACAGAATTTCTTATTTTACAGTATACCTTAAATTTATCACTGCAACAGAGAGCTGATACCGTGATACTCTTATCTATTTTTTAAAAAGCTTAGTATTAATATTCAGCATCTCATGATAACATCCCAGTAGGAATAAGCAGTACTAACCAAATTATGATCAGAGAAAAGCTATTTTATAAGCAAATACATAAGCATATAAAACAAGGACATAACATTTACTTGAAGGGGTGGCCATAAAACAAAACCTTTATAAGGTTTTACTTGAAGGGGTGGTTATAACCTTTATAATCATGACTACATGTCATGAATGTGATTTTATGCATGCTTATGACAACTGTTATTAAGTGTCATTTTCAGTGCTCAGTTATGTCATTTTAATTTATAAAGACGGCATTGTTTACGACAACTTGACATAAATAAATAAATAAATAAATAAACCAATCCTGATCTTTGTTATCACAACTTGTCATAAATCTGTCATAAACATGATTGTCATAAGGCCATTATGAAATTTTAATGACATAATCAGTGTGTACCACTATAGTTGAGGCCCAAAAAATATTAATGATGTTGTTATAAACTTCACATCATATTTAAACTCACCAGCCACTTAACTAGGTGTACCTAACTAGTACAGGGTTGGACCCTCTTTTGCCTTCAGAACTGCTTCAATCCTTCATGTTATAGATTCAACAAGGTACTAGAAATATTCCTCAGAGATTTGAGTCCATATTGACATGATAGCATCACGCAGTTGCTGCAGATTTGTCGGATGCACATTTATGATGCAAATCTCCCGTTCCACCACATCCAAAAAGTGCTCAAATGGATTGAGATCTGGTGACTGGAGAGGCCATTTGAATACAGTGAACTCATTGTCATGTTCAAGAAATCAGTCTGAGATGATTCGCACTTTATGAAATTGAGCGTTATGCTGCTGGAAGGGGCCATGAGAAGATGGGTAACACTGTGGTCATAAAGGAATGAACATGGTGAGCAACAATACTCAGGTTGTGGCGTTGACAAGATGCTCTGTTAGTACTAATGGGCCCAAAGTGTGCCAAGAAAATATCCCCCACACTATTACACCATTATTACACCACCTGCAGCCTGAACCGTTGATACAAGGCAGTATGGATCCATGCTTTCATGTTGTTGATGCCAAATTCTGACCTTACCATCCGAATGTCACAGCAGAAATCGAGACTCATCAGACCAGGCAACGTTTTTCCAATCTTCTATTGTCCAATTTTGGTGAGCCTGTGCAAATTGTAGCCTCAGTTTCCTGTTCTTAGCTGACAGTAGTGGCACCCGGTGTGGTCTTCTGCTGCTGTAGCCCATCCGTCTCAAGGTTGGAGGTGCGTTCAGAGATGCTCTTCTGTATACCTCGGTTAAACCAGTTATTATTTGAGTTACTATTGCCTTTCTATCTGCTCAAACCAGTCTGGCCATTCTCCTCTCACCTCTGGCATCAACAAGGCATTTGCGCCCATAGAACTGCCGCTCACTGGATATTTTCTCTTTTATTCGAACCATTTTCTGTAAAACCTAGAGATGGTTGTGCGTGAAAATCCCAGTAAATGAGCAGTTTCTGAAATGCTCTGACCAGCCCATCTGGCACTAACAACCATGCCACGTTCAAAGCCACTTAAATCACCTTTCTTCCCCATTCTGATGCTCGGTTTGAACAGCAGCAGATCGTCTTGACCATGTCTACATGCCTAAATGCATTGAGTTGCTCTCATGTGATTGGCTGATTAGAAATTTGCATTAACGAGCAGTTAGACAGGTGTACCTAATAAAAAGGCAGTTGAGTGTATAATGGCTTCATGTCAATTAGCCTATATTTATGATGATTTATGCAAAGTTTTGTTGTCTTGGTATTGTCATGACAAAGACAAAAACAGAATGGGATGTATTTTTATGTCAAGTTGTCATAAAATGTCATCTCTGCACTTAAAATGTCAAAACTGAACAAATCACAGTAACAGTTGTTGTAAGCATGCATAAAATCTCATAGACACTTCAGGACATGCATCATGTTATGATTATAAAGGTTTCATGACAGTCTTATGAACACTCCTTCAAGTAAAGTGTTACCCAGATTTCCAACATTATATAGCTTATAACAGTAATGAGGCAACGCAGTGGCGCAGTAGGTAGTGCTGTCGCCTCACAGCAAGAAGGTTGCTGGTTCAAGCCTCGACTGCGTCAGTTGGCGTATCTGTGTGGAGTTTGCATGTTCTCCTTGCGTTTGTGTAGGTTTCCTCCGGGTGCTCCAGTTTCCCCAACAGGTCCAAAGACATGTGGTACAGGTGAATTGGGTAAGCTAAATTGTCCATAGGGTATGATTGTGAATGGATGTTTCCCTGTGATGGGTTGTGGCTGGAAGGGGATCCACCGCGTAAAAACGTGCTGGATAAGTTGACGGTTCACTCCGCTGTGGCGACTCCAGATTAATAAAGGGACTACGCCATAAAGAAAGCGAATGAATGAATGAATAACAGTAATGAATTTTGCAGAAAATGTCAGTTTGACATTTCTCCATCTTCATGTGGTTAGTCAGGTCTACAATTAACAGAAGCTTAAACTGGGAGAAACTGGAGCTTGTGTTGGGATACTTTAAATTCAATTTCATTAACAAAAACAAAACCAGCTATACAAATTAGCCGTTGAAAAGCCTAATCTTTAATACAGTTGTAGAAAACAAATTTATAGTATAAATAGCCAGTGTTTTCTGTGATGTTTATGAAAACCGTAGCCTTGTGACATTCAGCATAAACAAATTTACTAAAAAAAAAAAGCAGCACATTTCTGCCACAATATTGAGTTCATGTTGGTGTTACCACAGTAAAACAATGATCAATGCTGGACATTGTTACACAATGTTTCTGCTGTCTTCCAGATCAGTGCTCATGAGAATGACAGCTTGGATTCATTTGGCTTTAAAATGGTTTCAAATCCCTAAGACTTTTGTGGTTGTAGAAATAATGCCCTTCTCACAGATCTCACAGCACTGTTTAGTGCCTAATATGAGAAATAATAACTTGCAAAAGCACCAGAAGCGGGAATTAAATAGTGCTGCTCTTTTGAACTGTGCCACGCTAAGTGATCGCAACTGGTCAGTGTAGAAAGTGCTTTTCTTTCTTTTTTTAATGAACATAATGGTCAGTGCAGCACATTCCAATTGAGAAGTGCATTCTTTCCTCCATTCACACGTTCGCCATTTAAAACGTCTCACATGGAAAAGATTGGCAAGGTAAATTGGTAGCAGCATCATCGTGACCTCTAGTCGCACTGAAAGGATAATAGGTTGCAATATGTGGCCTTTTTGTTGCAGTCTGGAGCTCTGCTGTCCCACGTGTGCGTGGTGAGAAATGGTTTCTTGCTTTGTTCTTGCAAAAGTTGCTTTGAATATAAACCTGTCATCTAGATCTACTTTTAATCGGTAAAGCTATAAACAGCAATCATCTCTGACATCTGGGAAAATTGCCTGTTGTCAAAAGCAAGAAACTCTTACTTAGCAAAACCCGCAGACAAACAGAGAAAGCGTCAGAGCCCCTGAGAAAACGAGAGTAAATATCGATATGCCTTTTGATAGATGGCAGAGAGCTGAAGGGATTAAAGCCTGATGTAGAGATGTTTTTTTTTCTGTCCTAGCTGAACAGGTAGGATATTAAAGTGGCTCAATAGGTAGCCAGCTAACATTGCCAAACTTGTTTTCTTTATTTAAGTTTTCTTTGTTGTTGTTTTCTCATGTTTATGGCAAGTTAAATTGCACTTACTTCGTGCTATATCTATATGAGAACAGCAATTCCACTCTGTGATCTGATCTGACTGAGCAATTGATGAATCTACTTGCCAGTAATAAATTCTTTGAAAAACATTCATTTTCATTTGGTCTGAGCAAATGCGGAGGTTTTAAAAATAAGTTTTAAAAAAACTATATAAATTATATATTCGACAATGAAGGCCCCGTACTCTTGCCCACCGTAAGACTTTAAGGACAAAATTAAACCTAATACACTTCATCACTTGGGGCCTTCAGTCCCTGAACATCTTTTAAGTGTTGTGAAAAGCAATGGCAACATTACAGAGTGGTAAACTCTTCTTTTTTTTTTTTTAAATGTGCTGCAAGAAACAAAATTTCTTTTTTAATTGGTTTTTAATCAACTCAACTAATCAAAGTAAATTTAGAAATCAATACTTTCTTTTCATATTTGCATTTTCCATACTGTCCCAACATTTGTTGATGATTAATACTTAATGTAGTAGTTGGGTTTAGGTATTAAGGATTAAGGATTAGAGATCCTAAAGAGTTTTAGAGACATACTTAATTATAAATAAACAGGCAAGGCAATAAGCCACTATTTGATAGTGGCAATTGGTACTTAAACTAAAGCATAACAAGTTCTGCAACTCAAAGGAATTCTCAATGAACTTTTGACCTGTAACAAAAAAATGTGATGATAAAAAGTTCAGTAATGTATTCATGAAATACAACAGCAACTCTGCGGACAGCTTTGATTTATTTAGTCCTGTGTAATGAAAAAACATAATTCTGACTCTCACAGGATGCCTATGAACCAAAAAGAATGAGTCATTTTATTTTCTCTTTTTTTTATTGTTTTCTGAGTGTGATCATAGTATGATATGTAACAGTCACAAACAGTTCTTTCCAAACATAAGTCTCTTTTTTATTAAATCATGAAGTTGTGGGTTCTAACCTGCAGAGACTCAATATGCACAAAAACATTGTGGATTTGACAGAACATGAGGTTTATCTGCTACAGCACTTAAGAAAAAAACATGGACATGAGAAATGCAGTCATGAACATTTGATAGTTACAGTGAGAATACAAATAGATACAAAAAGGAAAAAGGTAAACCATTTTATTTAGTTAATGTTGGCATCCAACTTGATTTTGCCAGCTCACTTATCATAAATGAAACTCTAAAAGAATCAATTTTTAAAAACGCATCAAGAATCAGCCAAGGTCACTCAGCAGCTGCTGTTTTGCATGCAAATTGATAATGGTATTACAGCCAGAGTAGGGTAAAGTTTTTTTTTTTTTAAAGCAATAAATTACAATTTTATGCCTATCTTGATCTAAAAGAAATGCAAAAATAGCACATGTTTTCACATTACACCCCTTACAAAGTAACTTTTTTATAAAGTGACTCAGGATTGTAATATTCGTTCGAAAAATAACTTTACCCAACACATAACAGCACATACATAAACACATTCAAAAGGTCAACAATGGCTAATTTCAGCAACTTACAAGATCAGAAGAAACAGAGATTTGAAACAAAAAGTGCATAACAACCCCAAAAGCCAGATGGAAAAATAAAACAATGTTTTATTCATTCTGAGTGTCATAATCAAAGTTCTTCATTCTATGGTGACTGCACATTCGCAAAACCATTGGAGCTTTTCAAGTCAGAGTGGTTGATTGAATTAAAATCAATGACAATACGGCCTTGCTTTGGCTTGAATTGCCTGAAAGACAGAAAAAAAAACACATTACTGACTCATAAATAGATTGACACTCTAGTCAAACTAAGACCATGGGTTCTATTTTAATGATCTAGTCGCAAAGTCTAAGGCTCATGATGCAAAAGCATTAAGGGTGTGTCCGAATCCACTTTTGCTATTTTAAGGACAAAAAAAAATTTCCTTGTCCTTGTGCTTGTGCTTATTCTTTAATGAGTTATGGGTGTGTTTTGAGCATAGTGTGCATTAAACCAATTAGTGCATCATCTCCCATTCCCTTTGTGAAGTTTATTTATAAAGTAATTTTGAGAGGATCACATGCTTGTGATTGTTCTGAGCTGCTCCCGCATCAGCTCATGATTGATTCTCCAATCAGATGATTCCTAATTCACTATAAATAACCAGAGTTTTCTCATCTCATTATCTTTGTCTTGAAGAATTACCCACCCCTACTCCCCCTCCTTTCCAGATGGGCGGCACGGAGGCCCAGTGATTACCACTGTTGCCTCACAGCAAGAATGTCTCTGGTTAAAGTCCCTACTAAACCAGATGACATTTCTGTGCGTAGTTTGCTCATTCTCCCCGAGCTCGCGGGGGTTTTCACTGGGTTCTCCGGTTTCCTCACACAATCCAAAATACACACAACCTAAGTAAATTGAACATACCAAAATTGAAATCATAACCAAGCTCTTAGCAAAAACACCTTTCCTCAGCCATCCATATCTGTCATTAGCCAGAAATAAGCTGGGGGAGTTAATCGAGATCTACCTGAGCTCAAACTCCCCTCTCGCTCTGCAAACTGGAGGGAGCCCAGGGCTCGAGGATCTCATAAGCTCAGGGCTCTCTCCCAGGACAGCATGCCAAACAGGCTTTATTATCAATCATCAGCTAAGTGTTAACACTTAAAAAACGGTGAGTTGTGTCAAGCCAAGGCGCATTTGCTATTTACATGACGAACTTTGTAAGTGGAAAAACTGAACACTTCACTAGCGAGAAAAGTTAAACTGACCATCTGCAGCAGGCCTCTTTACTTTTACTCTTTACTTTCGTGGATAAGGAAACAGTGTTGTACGCACTCCACTAAAGACATCCATTAGCATACATTTTTCATTTTATTTGTTAAGTGCAAAGATTTGATTCACAACTATTTCTAAATTCAGCTCTAATTTCCAGCAAATGAATAAATGAACAATAATAACGAAGTGTGGACAAAAAAACTGAGTTATATCCAAACACACATCTCATTCTTATGTCTCATATAGTGACGCAAACATCTCCAAAACCCGACAGGTGGACAAATCTAAACTTGTTTTTATTAAAACAAATATAAACATGCATATAATAAATAATACTGCTAATAACAGTATAACATTATACAAATGCAAATTGTTATGAACAAACTGAAAAAAGCCCTTCTGAGATGAAGGCATGGAGGCATTGTTTTTTATTTTCATGTTGAAAATAATAATTTTTGTAACGTTTCAATCCTTCAATTGTTTTTACATGTAAAGATATTTGTGTATTTTTGTATATCCTGTGTGTAAGTGTTTGAACCCACATAAGCGCATAACTAGCATGCTCTGTGCCTGACTTCAGACCTGCTTTCAGATGGTCAATGTCGCAATCTATTTCAGTTCTTCAAAATAACAACGCACCAACAATGTGCCCTAACACACCTCTATTTTAGACTAGCACACCCATGAGTCCACAAAGTGATGCAAATGTATTTGCCATTTAAACAACGTGGTGCAAAACAGGAAAATTACAGTTGCACTGGTCTGACAATAGCAACAAATCGCACCCAACACAACTTGCACCTTATTGCGCCGAGTGTATGATAGGGCCCCTTATTTTATAAACCACCTTAATAAAATGGGAAAAAATTCACTTGTTCTCATTGTCACACCGGTTGAGGAAACCAATTACACACTAAAGCTCATGAGAAAACACAAGCGGAAACCTCTTCATAAGGCATTGCCAGCAGGGACCAAGCACCCCAACATCCCACAGGAAAATACCCTGCCAACATGAACTAAACCAGCAGGTGGTAAACTACTTATTTTTCCCACTTTTAGCCTCGCCTTCTGCGACTGCTTCACAAACCCTGCTTTCATTTCTTTTATTATGTTCAGTTCACCTTCTACCCAACTCTTTTTTTTTTTTTTTTACTCTTCATTGTTGCATTAACCCGTTCCTCTCAGCATGAGATGAGTTGTATGTGGCAAAAATCTATTCCTCATCATCAAACCGCTAAAGCAACAAAGGCCAGTACAGATAGAATATCTCTAGTCTATTGACAGCAGAAGTATTCAAAGACTAAGTCCATGAACGACCACAAAGCTTTGTCTCTTGCTATCCAATGTTCTTTAATGCTAAGCCACCCTCAGTTGATGCGAGTAAATAGATTCATCTTCTTATTCAGAATTCAGAATGCAGAATTCTGCAGCGCATTGGTGATGTTTTAATAACACCTTCGTGCATCCTTCATTCCGGTTCATCTGCTACTGGAAACATGGCCTATTAATGCAGTTCATTGGTAGTCAAAGTCAAGTCTAAACCTTTCATTGAATATGCAAGCAGAACATAGTCAAATGTAAAATAAAAGCTTCCTACATCAAGATTTGTGCTGTTTACCCAAGAAAGGTTTTTTTTTCAATACATTTTTAAACAATAGTAATAATATTTCACTTCTTTTGTCTCTGCCATGATTATAGTAGGGGAAAGTGGGGACGAAAGTACCAAATTCATAAAAACCTTAATAAAAGATAATGTTTCAGACAGAAATAAATTTTTGCTTTGGTTACGAACTTAAAAGTGTGGTCTACCAATACAGGGTGGTATTTAAAAAAAAAAAGTTGAACAACTTCAAAATAATTTCACTTTAAACGTAAATTGCAGTGTTACTTTTGGCCCCATTAGTAGGGAAAGTGGCACAAGGGTGGGTCAAAAGTAACAACAATATTTGCTAGATTTACTGGATTAATCTTGATTATTTTAAATGTATATCCCTATGACCCTGTTAAATGTTACCTGCAAACATATGTTGTCCTTTATTTTTTCAAAAAAATATTATAGGAGTGGTCCACTACGATATCATATATTTTAAACTTTAGTTGATGTGTAATGTAGCTGTGTGAACAAACAACATCTCTAAATGTAAGATGTTCAATGCAAAGGAAGCTAATGGTTTTAGGGTTAGCTTAGCAAAGCCTTCAGTAAATGAAGTTTGGGGACTACAAAAAATACATCCAATGTTACAGCAGAGAAAGCTAAAATTCCATCCAAACGCTATTTCCACAGAACTTCTTCTGTTTCTGTATTTGGGCTTCCAAAGGACACAACACAAAGAGAGAAGTGCCTACAGTTTAATTTTCATTATGTTTCAGTGAATTATAAAAAAAAAATAAAAAATAAAAAAAAGATATAGCTAGCATTTGACAAAGGAGAACTTCCAGAATCTCTTTCAGTTCAGTGCTGGATTCGGCTAAAAACTCCTCCAACCGACGAAGCTGTGGATTATGAGCCACAACCTGTAAGTATTTTATTAAAATTTCTCTATTACATGCAGTTTCTAGTGTTAATGGTATGTGGTAGCAAGAACGTAAACAGGAATGTAAACAATAGGAAATGCTGTTTGGCACCGCTAACAATTTAGCTACAAATTCATATTTATTAGTCAAAACATCCACAATCTTTAGCCTCGCTGCAGTGTCTCTCTATGCCGCCGCTTTCAGTGTCTCTCTTTGTAGCAGCTTTCCACATCTCAAATAACAAACTCGCAAAAGATATGAGAATGATTCATATTACTTACACATGCTTACATCACATGTATACAAAATGTTGAGTCTGTAATAGAATTGATCATTTAGCAGTGTTTTTTTTTAGGCCTGTGACTGTGTAAGAATTTTTAAAGCATTCTGGCCTAAGAAATTGTACCGTTTGTAACTTTGACAAATGAATAGCAACTGTTTATAAAACCAAGACTATGCAGTATTATTTTACATTTGATTATTTAATTATTGTATACCTGAATACAGTTCAACAATCAAACGTGGTTTATTTAGTTTGTATTTTTTTCTTTATTTAATTCGTCTATGCTTGTTGATTGCTTCTTATGTTTTATGCATATGCACTCTGCTACAGAATCATCCCAATCAATCTATAATCAAATTCTTTCCAAATAGTTATTAAGCACATCTAGATCAATTGTTTTCCTATCGCAATATATAATTGCATAATAAAAAAAAAATTGTAACGTTAAACTTTTTTCAATATCACGCAACCTTAATACACACACAAACATTATATGTGTTAATAATTATATTTGAACATTTTCTGCATTTGTTCTCAGATTTTTTTAACAATTAACCATACTAATGATGGTTAAAAATAAAATGGTTTTAGTTAATTGACCCTTCTCGAAGCTCCACCCTCCTTAGGTACTGTTGTTACGCCTGTCAAGCTTTCGCGCCCGGCATGTCTATTACAATATGTATGAGCCGGTGTCAGACATTGCCAGGGATATAATTAGTAATTTTTGGTGAACAGGTGAGATATCCGAGAAAGCCAGATAAAAAAGGACTGCAGTATGCATCACAGAGGTATATTCATGACATAATAGGCAACCAATTAGAAAATAACAATCAAAATTGAAGCTAGGTTAGCCTACCCGCCTCATACGCTGACCATTCAACAGCTTAGTTCATGCACAGCAGGAGAGGTGAAATGTAAAAATAATCTAATAAAAACAATTTTAACAATTTCTCTTTTTTTAGGCAAAAAGCCTGATAGATTAATTGTGAAATATAGCGTTACTAACCGACGAGGAAACACGCATGGACAGTACTCCTACATCATTCATTCATAGAAAGAACAGCCAGAAAGGGGAAATTGATGGATTTGTGCTAAATATTAGTATCACTGACCAATAACAATGTACAGTACCTATAACTGTCAGTATGTTTGTGTGCTTTTTATATCGTTTCTATTCCAATTTGCGGTTAAGTAAAAAAAAAAAAAAAAAAAAACTGAAATGCAAATCAAAGTATAAATAGCAGAAGTGAACAAATAGATTTTCCTTACCAGCAAATATTAATTCGACTCCAAAAAAAAAAAAGCAGACACTAACCCGCTATAACAGTCACCGATGACTAAATCTCCAAAAGACAGATGAAAACATCAGTGAATTGTAGCTCTGACATGGGAACGAGCGTTATAAATGACTGAAAAACAGCTGCATGTGAAGTATATTGATCGCAAGTGAAACAGATGGAAATATGATTGCTACTCTATGACTACTATGGCGAAGGCTTAAACGGAGCAGTGCTCATAATATAGAGCAAAAAAAAAAGACAGCTGGGAAACATAACCTGCTTTGTATTTTTTGTAGGAAACACAGTTTAGATCTTTTTATGGTAACGTAAGAGGTGTGTGTTGTAAAACCAACTTAACTCCGCTCCTTTAGCGCCCCTCACAGAGCTTGATCCACGCTGGCATTTCTCCCCTTGGGTTTTAGGTTTTGAAAAGGGAAAAATTCCACCACCCTGTCCAAACTTTAAGGATACCGGGTGTCAGATTTGCACAATCCATATGCAGAACGCTTTGGCTTGTTTACCCTCGCTTGACCGAGCCCCTGCGCGTAGCTACGGTTGCTAAGCCATGATTGGTGGGTGGTGGTTTTTGGGTGTGGCTTAGCGAAGGATCAATTAAAATCATAAAACTTAATCAATTTAACAAGTTTAAGATATCAAAATGCACATTTTTATATATTTTTACTACATTTTATTTCTGCTAAAAATGAAAATATTGAAGAACAATTGTGTAATAGTTTAAACAAATAATGAACTTAAAAAAAATTATTAAAATACATTACTACCTCTTGTTTTATTGCATTGAGAAGTAAAATCTACTGTAATATATCATTATACTTCTCTCACCATTTGTTCAAATTAAGACATTCTTTAATTCTGGTGGGTTGTCAAAGATATTTGAGTCTTTGTGTACGTAATATAACAAGAGACTCTTTGAAACAGCAAAAATACATATAGTAACTCTCAGAGCAGTCAGTAATTCTCACAAATAAAATAAACTGTCCTCAGAATTTTACAGCTGCTAATTCACATCTCATTTTGATTATGTGCACAGCTCTACGACCAAAATTCTGGGACATTCTGCATTATAAAGCTAATTCATTTTTATGACTGGATTCCACACCTTCTTCACCATGCAAATAATAGGCCTCTATCTGTTCCATAAATGCAAAGGCATGCCTGCATTTAAGAGCGGCTTAAGTGTCCAAACACTTTTTAGGGCCTCTGCATACATGAATATAATCAATACTCCACTGGTGAAAGTGTAGCAAAATACAGCAGGGAAAAGAAGTATTGAACACATCACCATTTTTCTCAGAAAACATATATCTAAAGGTGATGTTGACTTGAAATTTTCACCAGATGTTGATAGCGACAAAAGAAATCCATATATGTAAAGAAGAAACAAATCTAATTTGTTAACAAACGAAGTTATAAAAGAAAATTAATGAGCACATGAAAAAGGGAGGTGTAGAAATGCAGTGAAAGCCCAGAGAGCAGCTAAAATCTCTCATAACTTCTTCAGCAACCCTCTGCCCTTCATTGTAAATAAATATTAGCTGCTCCAGTCCAGTATCCACATTAGCAGTATGATGAAGATGACATATGGGTGGAGATTTCAAAAAGACAATGATCCAAAAC
This sequence comes from Danio aesculapii, assembly GCF_903798145.1. Taxonomy (NCBI): domain Eukaryota; kingdom Metazoa; phylum Chordata; class Actinopteri; order Cypriniformes; family Danionidae; genus Danio; species Danio aesculapii. Next base: position 21,213,446 of record NC_079435.1, on the reverse strand, counting down.
ACAGCCAAGGAAACTCTCAAATGCTTCCAGAGAAAGAAAATCAAGCTGTAAAATGGCCCAGCCAATAACCCTACTTAAATCCAATATAAAATACAAAAAAGAATTAGAGACCCACAGAACCATCAAGATTTTTACACTGTTGAAGTGTGTGGAAAAACTCAGACCTGAGCAATGCATGTGACTTCATTCACCATATGACAGGCATCTTTAAACTGCCATCATTAAAAAGCTTTTTATTAAAGTATTAAATACATTAAAATTTTGTTAAAGATGCAAAAAAATTCATTTGATAAAAATACTAGTTCATTTTACTAGTTATTAACTCCATTTAATAAAATGATTACAACTTTGAATGTGTTTTTTGGCATTAACAGACATTAGCATCACCTAGTTAACAGAATCTTACTGTACAGAGTTAAATAAAGAGTGTAGTTTTTCACAGAATTTCAACAGTCACAGAACTTTCAACATCGTAGGCCAGATTATTGTTAAAATGTTAATGTTTAAAAATGAACTGCCTATTAATTCTTCAAGCATTTTAGCCTTTGCTGCCAGGAAAAATATACTGATAAACTGGATCAGTGACAAACCTCCATCATTAAAAGAATGGCACAATACTATTAGGGAAATGATTCCCTAAGAATTCCTTAACTGTGTCATTCATATGTCCACTCAGGCTTCTCATTCAAATGTGAACTCCTAACTTGGATTTTATTGATGTTTTTTCAAGCTGTATTTTGAGTTATGATATGTCATAATAATTCAATTTATGCATTTTATTTTACTATTTCATCCTTATTTATTTTCATTTAGTTACACATTTTGTTTTTCAATCATTCATGTGTATGTGTATGTGTGTGTGTGTGTGTGTGTGTGTGTAAATTTATTTTATGTCTTTAGCATTGCATTGTTCAAATGGGCTTTGTTGGTTTAATTCATTGCATTTTGTGATTAATAGTTAAAATGTTAATAAAAAGATGCAATAAAAAAATATTCAAGCATTTGGTGCTGTGATAAACAACCCCTGCCAATACTACAATCTAAATGTTCTTAAAAGACACTCGAACACTAGGGATGACATTGGAAAAATCTGACATTGCGATATTTTGTTTTTCTGCGATATATATTGCGATATGAATACAATTTAACCTAATTTAATCTAAGATAGCTTGAATAGCTCTATTTGTGGGCGGGGAAATAATTCGTTAAGATTGGTTGGGTCAATTTTGTAAAATGTGAATCATGTTTTAAATAATCATGATAAAATTGCAAGAATAATTACAATAAAGCAAAGAAAGAAGTAAAATAAACAGCTGTTTATGGTTTTCTGGAAAGTCAAACATTTACAGAATTTAAATAATGTAAAGTAAAATAACACTGTACAGTCTTCATTGCATTAATAAATCAGTAAAATTTTCCACCATTAAGGTTACGTTGTCGTTTTACAACCCTGTGCCACTTTCTCGAAATGCCTTTAAAACACATGCAAATGACAAGGTTTCATTCTGTCATGGTTAAAAGGTGTAATGACTCCATAAATCTCATGTATTCTCAACTGTTGACCAATTATACTGCCAACTTAACGTTGTATATCCTGCGATGTGACTGCTGCGGACACACATTGCGAGATCAATGCTGAAACTATATATTGTGCAGCCCTAGCATGTTCGTTTTCACAATATATTGAATTACTGAATATCGGCATTAGTCTAGATAAAAACCAATGGTATAGATAAGAACACACATTAGGGATTAAAAAAATAAAACATGACGAGTGTTAAATGAATTTTAACATGTACTTAATTCTATGACCCTGCAATCAAAGAGCTAAAGGGATGAAAATGCAGAAATTGAGCAGGCCAAATTCATAGTAACAGTAGAAGTATCGGAGAACTGCCTTCAAAAATGGGCAGCGGGGGAATTAACCTTGCTACCCTCAAAGACGGGCAAGAGGCATGAAAGTATCTTAAAAGATTTCCTGATTTTCATCTTCAGGCGGATCTACTCCTTTTGTCTCCTCAGGCTCATGTCCCCCCAGTCCTATTTGATCTGACTCTGATGAAAGGCTTCAGAGTATATTTACTGTTCATCTATATATAGTGTGTACATACAACCGGGGAGATGAGATTTCAGTCCTGTCCGCTCTGGCTGTGGCTCCCGCTGGCTCTCTCCAACATAAAGAGGACTCTGTTAGGACTGCAAACCCCACGGAGAGTTCAGCCGAGTAGTCGGTTAATCCTGCATCTCATTAAAATAAAATGAAGGACTTCTTCCCTTACATTATGCGTTTAGGGGGGTTAAATGTTTGCATTTACATTTGCCTCTTTCAGCCTCAGTGTTCCTATTAAGTGCTTTGAACTACATGGTTGATTTAAACATTGTCGTCATGCTGCGCTTGAATAGTATGTTTGTAACATTACTTGGTATCTGAGATTTGTTCTTTACAAAAATTGTGTTTGTTTGGTGACTGTAGTGTTGTCACGATACTGAATTTCGATACTGCAATTTTTAAAACGTCCATTTCCCAATAACATTTGAGCGTGTACTTAAAAAAAAAGTCACAAAACACCAAAACGAATGAGATGTTGACAGTCGTGCCGCGCTGCTAAAAACACTATTAGGACACATATTTCACTAACAAGTGAAAATTGGTTGTTTTTGCGTTGTTCTTTGGTTGTTCTTCCGGTTTAAAATGAAAGTTTGAAACTACATCACGGCATTGTGTAAATTCCAGCATAGGGATTGGCTGTCTGTATGGCTGGTACAAAGTGGCCAAACCAAGCACGCTCTATTGTGAACAAGATGCATTTTCATTAATATGCATGATATAGCTTTGAAAACTCCTTTTAACTGTTACAGTGTTCAGAGAGATGCCACATTGTGTTGCCAACTGTAATTCAAACAAGTAGAAGAATTGCTCGGAGACATGGGTCGTCAGTGTTGCGTTTTTAAATGTGCCACAATGAAGGTTTTGTTTCCATTTCCATTTTAAGAAACATTTTTTACCTGAGAGCTTTTTCGCATCTGAAGATGGGGAAATCCAGATTTGCCACTTGTCGTCTTTTGAAAGAAAAGATGCGGTTCCAGTTCATGTTGATTATCCTGTCTCAACAGATTTCGTAAGTGTACGATAACTGTTCTTTGTTTATTTTTATACAGATGGAAAAGTTAGTTAGTCAGCAGTACTCTTTCTCTTACACATACCTAGGTCATTAGGTACATTAATATTACTACAATATTATGGACTGAAAATCCTACACTTCCACACAGTGGAAATAGTAACAATTTCTCAACAGAAATGATTGTGATTGGCTGTGAAGGTCATCAGTTCACCGCTCTTCATCAGTGTTTAAACAGATACAGGGACACTAGAGCAGTCGATTCTTCAGCAGATCACACATATGCCGGCAACTAGCTCTCTGCATTTCTCACATGGTAGCCCACTGAAGCCAAGCAGGGCTGTGCCCGGTCAGCATCTGGATGGGAGACCACATGGGAAACTAGGTTGCTGCCAGAAGTGGTGTTAGTGAGACCAGCAGGGAGCGCTCAACCTGTGGTCTGTGTGGGTCCTAATGCCCCAGTATAGTGACGGGGACTCCTTACTGCTCAGTGAGTGTTGTTTTTCCAATGAGACTTTAAACTAAGCTCCTGACTCTCTGTGATCATTAAAAATCCCAGGATGTCCTTCTAAAAAGAGCAGGGGTTTAACCCGTCCTGGCCAAATCTGCCCACTGACCTCTGCTCACCATGGCCTCCTAATCATCACCATATCATAATTGGCTTCATCAATCTGTCTCCTCTCCACCAATCAGCTGGTGTGTGGTCTGGCACAATATGGCTGCAGTAGCGTCATCTAGATGGATGCTGCACATTGATGGATGAGAAGATCCTCCCCAAAAAAATTAGTGAAAAGTGCTTTGAGTGTCCAAAAAAGCTCTATATAAATGTAAGCAAATTATTATTATTATTATTATTATTATTATTATTATTATTATTATTATTATTATGTCGGCTCATAGACAGGCCAGCTGATCTTCACAGCTTTACAATGCTCCAGTGTCCCTGTATCTTTGTAAACATGCAACAATGCGAATAAGCGGTGTTTAAGAATGTGCTCATCCGTGATCAAATGTTAGCGGGAAATGGACAAAACTCAGTATCATGACAACACTAGGTGCCTATTTTCAGTAAAAGTAATTGTAAATGCATCTCAATCAATACCTCAATCCATAAAAACATGCTAATCAGTTGATGTCAGTGCAGCAACCATCCTAAAACAACTTCAAAACACAGTTTTTTTTTATGCCCAGAAGCAGAGCTAGCCACCCTGCTCATAGCTGCATCTTTGAAAGATAAATATAACTCCTATACCTTTGGATCATGTCGATACGATGTCAAATGCGGTATTCTAGCTTTCATCAAAACTGAAAGACAAGGAGTGTCCCTGTCACAGCAAGTTTTTCCTGCTAAAAATTAAATTGTGAAATAATGGAAAATTAAAAACTGTATTTTCCACAAATAATAAGTTTCTACTTAACCAGACTGAACAAGTGGCTATGATGCATTTTAAACCACATCTTTTCTGCATGCATGGACTAATCAGCCTCACAGAGCAACAAATAACAAGAAAGTAGCATGAAGCGTGACTCATTTGTGTTGCCAGATCTTGATGCAAAAAAAAACAAGCAAAAACAAGTCCATTAAAACCAGAATAATTCCAATTAATTTATTTAAAAATATTTGTATTATTTTGCAAAATATATTATTATCAATAATAATATATTGGATATATTGCTATCCTTATTTGACCACTTTATTGACTGTAATAACACTGATGGATTTATGAGTAAAACTTAATCAATTATTTTCAGCATCTTTGTTCTTTATTTTTAAGGCAACACTGCAGGCATGGACATACACAATGCATCTGTCAGGTTTGATGTTGTAATATTAAATTGGCCAAAAATAGCCAACCATCCAGTTTCGTCATGTTTTTTAGACCATCTTGGGAATTTACTTTCCTATTTGTTTGCTATTTCTGATGCTTAGTGTTGCTTAAACTATCCAGTTGGCCGCTTAATTTGAATTCTCCAGTTTAAAAGTGCACAGATCAGGTGCAGCAACACCTTAAAAATAAGGATAAAAATGTGGAATCCAGTCATAGGAATGAAAGAAAAATGTCTAATTTTGGTACATTTTTCATGAATAATTCTAAAATAGTGCTGTACACCTAATGAAATTGGCATATGGACTATTAAACAATTTTTTTTTAATGTAGCAGTTTAGGTTTGCTTAAATACCTCTTTGCATTTAAATCTAGCTGCTAATTTGATTTAAATTTGGCCAAAAAATGTAAGTTGAAGGATATTTATTTATCACTTTATTTTATTATTTGTTATCTTTATATTATAATTTTTTATTCTTGTATTAAGAAATATGATCATTTTTGTACAAACTAGTATTAGGACTGCAATAATTAAAGAAGACTGTCATGAGTTCAATGGTTGCTGTCAGCTGAATTTGTATGTAACAATGTAAGTAAATATTTAAAAAAAACAGATTTTGGTAATTGTCTTTTAATGTGACAGAAAATGTCACAGAAAATTTCACATTGAAGAATGCGGAATAAAAATTTTTATCAAAGAATCATGACCCTGAGATGCAATCTAAACTCAAATAATAAGTTACCAAAACCCTAACCCTCCATTCACACGGGGTGTCAGTGCTGACACTTCTCATTTACTTTCAACGGAGTGACGTCAAGAATTGTCGAACTACATTATGGGTCCGCTGATTTGCATTGACTCCAATGCTCACTACAGAAGTTGAAAACAGTTCAACTTTAATTTTTGCAAATACAAGTGCAGACATCAGCCAATCACATTCATGCATCGTTAGCCGAGATGGCAAAATGGAGAAAGCACATTATCATGGCTGGCAATGACCCAGTGCTCTAATACTGCTGTGCTTTTGAGTCATGTTCCCAGCTGAAGGGGACTGGCTATTGTCACCAAGGTGATCGCATCAATGTGAAGATTCAGACAAGCCCTCCATCAAGCGCTAAGGTCGATGCCCCGTGTGACTGCACCAGAAGTAGGACATGCTTCATTTAAGGGTTGTTATAACATTAACTAACTATATGTACACACAAATAAGCATATTTTACAGTTACTAACTAGTATTACAATTAAAACAATATTACTACAAATATTCACTGAAGTTCCCGATTACGATTGTAATATTGCAGTTTGGGAAGCAAAAAGCTCAAGAGAAATGCGCTTGCAATTTTTTTAATATACTGCAAAGGCATCTAAACAATTGTAGTAGGTGGCAACTTAAAAGGATAGTTTACCCAAAATGAAAATACTGTCATCATTTACTGACCCTTGACTTCTTTTGTCAATAGCCAATGCCCAGCAGATCCACAACGTCATAAGATATTAATATTAGTTTAGATTTAGTTTGTGATGTCAGGTGACCAAAATTCAATGTCTAGCCAGCGTCTAAGGACAATGTTATTTTGACGTCCAATAACGATGTTGATATTTGGTTGATTTTAGGTTGTGTTGGAAAGTGACCAAAATCCAATGTCTGACAGACATAATAGTGGTAACGTCCACATAACGTGAAATTGTAACATTATTAGACGTTGATATTTGGTTGATTTTAGGTTGGACATTGGACCTTGACGTCAGCCTGACGTTGGGTTCTGACATCAACCTGATTTTCATTTCCAAACAATATGCAACGTCCCCTGAAGATGGGGTACAACGTCAATCTAACGTCATATTGACATCCTGTGCTTGCAGGCTGGTTACAGGTTTTCAACATTCCTCAATATTTTTACTTTTGTGTTCATGGTTGAGCATGGCCGAATTTTCATTTTTAGATGAACTATCACTGTTAATAGTATTATATTAAAATCAATTGACTAAAATCAATTATGACTATGTGATTGCTATTTATTGCAGTTGTTATAAAGGCGATACAGTTTGGTTTCTTATCCAATATCTTATATGTTGTTTGAAGCTTATCTAGACTTGTGCGCAGTGCTTACTCATTCTTCCCCAAGCGCATCTTTTTCGAAGCCTCACAGAGGCTTTTTGAGGCTTCAGGTCACACATACACCCACACATCTGAGGGTCGGCCTCCGTTACAGCCTTGATTGTACAATCGTTCGGGCCAGTCAGAACCGAGAAGAATGCAAATGAGGCCTCTTAATTTCCAAGCCACACAGCAAACCATCTACTAAGGTCAGACTCGAGAGACTCACTTGTACGTGACGCCCGCCAAGTTGAGCAGCCGTCTGGAGGCAGTCATTTCTGGACTGTCATGGTATTTGTCTGACAAATAGATCACATCCTTTATACCTGTAAGGCAAAGACAGCAGAAGAATAGTGTGGGTCAGACAAAGGTACACTTGCGCACACACACACAAACAGATGGAGAAATTCAAACAAACAGGTCCAACGAGAACAGAAACCCAAAATAGCCTGTTAGGAAAGAACAAGAGCTTGTGTTCGGGGAGAAGGAAGGTGAGTCGATAACTTGTCGCTGCAGGCTCAAGCCAATATAAACCAATCCCAATTGAGACCAAATCTGCCCTGCTGGCGTCTTTAAAACACGTGGTGCTTTTGGCAGCACCCCCTCTCGTCCTGCTGACTACTCACAAGCGGCCCACATGAGGCGATTCTATAAAGGGCCCCGTTAGCCAAGCTTTACAGAGAAATGAGAGGGATCTGGTGAAACCACTTAGACTCCCTCTTACCCTCAACGCTTTCAGAGGTGAAAAGAGAAGTCCAACATTGCCAACGGTTGTAGCAAATCGCAGATGAATATACCAGAGAGATACCAACACCCACCCCTTAAAACACACAGCGTCTCCATCATGTACTTTTATCTGCACAGGAGGAGAGAAGTGCTCTGATCGAAGGCAAAATGACTTGCACAGAGTGAATTCCACCTGTCATTAAAGGCTGTCATTACAAGCATGGGGCCTCTCCATGGTATTACTTGAACAATTTCTGACGGGGAACAGATAAAATTACCATGGAACAGCCCGGCTCTGCCATCTTAAAACCCATTTTGTTGGTGCAGTAGAGAAAAATGGCTTTGTACACACACACACGTTTCATCTGGCTATTTAAAATAAAAAGCAAGCGCTCAATAGTGTTCGGCAATAAAGTGGTTTCAAATAAAGTCTGACGTGATATGTAAAGGGAAAAATAAATTCCTCAAGTGCTTCCATGTTGTAAACATGTCTTTTCATGAAAAGAACATGAGAATAAGCGTCGGAGCCGCTCGAAACGCTTCCAAGACGACAAGCTGTCCAACAGAAGGGAAGTCTGTGATGGAAGGTGGAGCAGAACTCTGGAGATGCCACGTTTCCAGAACGCTCTCTGGAGATGAGGTGACAGTGCAGTCCCTCAGTCCCTCCAAAAACAGTCAGAGGAAGTGACAAGATGGCAGCTGCTTGGGAACTGAACACTTTAATTCCTCAGAGAAAGAAGAAGCTCTAAAGCCCAGCTTCAGAAACGCCGTCGTCAGCACCGAGGAGCAAAAGTGCAGGAGGGGGGAATCAACATGGGAGCCAGAAGAAGTGAGAATGATTTGGTGTCATTTCATATGGTGAGACTGAGAGATGGACACGTTTGAACTGCATTTGAAAAGAGAAGTAACACTTTCCCACTGGAGAAATAGCTACAGAATTAGATCCAAAAAATGGTGGGAAATGTCACTTTTTACTTTCTTGATGCACTTTATTGTAGACCAAGACAAAGATTGGGGGGAAAAAACAGTTATCAAATGACCAAAACGTAGACATCTACGCAGGGATAAGATTAAGGCAAAACAAAAACTGTCACAGACACAAAAATACCTATTAATGACACCAAACATCATTTTAATAAATCCCTCTGGTTATAATTAAATTACGTTAGAGTTTTCCATTCGACAACCACAAACCAGTAATATCAAAAGCTTTACCATGCACACAGCTCAGCCGCCTTTATGAGAGAATCAGGGTGGATTCGCATTCCAAGTCTACTAATATCGCCTTTATCCTCATGTTTTTTCCATGCAGAGGCTTTTCTGTTTCCTCATATCGTGAGGCTTTACAACTTGTAGTAAACAAACATGGGCATAACACCTTCAAAATGAACAAACAGCGACGACACCCCTGACTCAATTCTTTTAAACTCAGCATTCAAACATTAAACATCCGCTTTGTTCGGCTCCATCTGATTGGCATCATCAGAGGGTGATTTTAATGAGGTCGGACGATCATTTTTAGCCGCGTTTTGTTGCATCCTATAGAGCGCAAGGAGACGAAAGGGAAAGAAAGTGCTGTGTGTGTTCCTTAATGATGCCAGAGCATTGAGAGGAAGCTGACACCCCACTGAGAGATGGGCCGGGGCAAGGCCAAGCATCCTGAAGATCAGACGGCATCGAAGCGTGTGTCGTGCTATCTTCAGCACACAGCTTCAGTAGGCTTTGCCACAAGAGGACATGGAGGGGGATCAGCAAAAGCAAACCAAAGAGAGAGACAGAGAAGATGAGGACAAAAAGACTTGGAGGGGAGGAGAGAGAGAGAGACTGGGGAAGGGGGTGTTAAGAGAGTTCAACAGATAAGAAGAGATTGAAAATAACAACTGAGCTGGGTTTGGAGACAGAAAATAAGAGGAAGACAACCTGTCACCATGCAGCCTGCATCTAACCAGCCAAGAAGGCTCTTAAAGAAGCCGGCTGCTCAAAGTGACGCCCACTGCAGGTTTCTCCCAATGGCAGGGTGACCATAGAAAACCTCCGTTTCCACCTGTCTGTCTCCTCCCGTCGTTTCATCTGAACTGGGACAAAGAATCACATTTCTGAGAAGAAATGCTGAGCCTGATGTGTGTGAAGCACTAAGAAAGAATGGATAAGTGCATAATGCTTGCTGTGCAATACAATAGAGGTGAAAGGGTCGCCGTTTCAAAAAATATACATTTATTAGAGATGCCCAATTTAGGCCCATTGCCTGCCATTCCCATCTGAGAAGAGCGGTAGAATGATGGGGATGGTTTCAAGATTATCAATTGAAGTCTAATTTAACTCTTTGATTGTTTGTTTTATTTGTTTGTTAAAAGCTGAATGAAATTAAATGTTTTAATAAAATGGTTGATGGTCAATTAAATGGTTGTCTGGCGCCTAGACTGCAGCTCTGCACAAGACGTTTAGCCTTTGGAGAAATGGTCGTGCCTAACTGAGCCTGGTTTCTCTCAAGGTTTTTTTATCCTTCACTCTCGCTATTTGGTGAAAGTTTTTTCCTTGCTGCCGTCGCCACTGGCTTGCATGGTTCGGGATTTGCAGAGCTGCGCATCGATACATTTGCTCTTCAGTGCTTGGACTCTCAGCAGTGAATATTGAACCACACTGAACTGAACTTAAACTCTGAAAACTGATTTGATACCACATCAATTCACTATAATCTTCTTAGTGAAGCTGCTTTGACATAATCTACATTGTAAAAGTGCTATAGAAATAAAGATGAATTGAATTGGATTGGTGCGGCTTAAATGTACATACGGTCACCCGACAATGCAGAGACTTTGGTGAGCAAATCAAGTCAAGGCAGATTCTGCTTGAGCTGTGTATTCAGCACTGAATTCCACTGTGTTATAAATGTGATTGTTTGTTCTTATTGCAATAAGTTATCATTTAAAAAGTTATACTGCATTAGTTAATATGATTTAAAAGTAATAATTTCAATTTATTATGAAAACTATGAAATGAATTAGGAAATTACCCATGACAACTTTAATGTACTATAGTTTTGAATATTTACCTTCGACCCATGGCTCTCGATGATATTTGGATTTTGGCCCTTCATACGAAAAAGTTTGAGCAGCCCTGCTATCTATATATCTATATATATATATATATATATATATATATATATATATATATATATATATATATATATTATATATATATATATATATATATATATATATATATATATATATATATATATATATATATATATATATATATATATATATATATATATATATATATATATATATTCCAGCATATGTTATTCCAATTATTCCAGCATATGTTTTACGCAGCGGATGCCCTTCCAGCCACAACCCAGTGTTGAGAAACACCCATACACACATTCATACACAACGGACAATTTAGTTTATTCAGTGGTGCATGTTTTATGTACTGTGGGTGAAACCGGAGCAACCAGAGGAAACCCACAAGAACATAGGGAGAACAAGCAAACTCGCACAGAAACGCCAACTGGCCCATGCGGGCCTCGAACGAGTGACCTACTTGATAGGTTGTTTCTAGATCGGATATGGCTGCGGCCGGAAGTTAACGAGAATGATTTATATTATTTATTAAATTCCCCATTTATTGTATTTTTTTATCACCTACCCCCACCCTAACAGTCACAGTACTGTAAAAATATAAATTATTGTTATACAGGGTCATAAAAAAAAATGCAGCTATATTAATATCGCACTTTGAGCCGGCCTATACTATACCGCTGAAAACGCACTTCATGTGACCACACAGACACACACACAGTTATGTGCCCATCTGAGCTCCAGGCAGTTAGCGGGTGCTTAGAGCACAAAACCTCAGAGAGCAGTGCACATCGGACAGTTTATCAAGGATGTACCGCTGGATCGCGTCTCACTATAGTTGTTAAACGTGATATTTAATTCATCATGTTTCTATCTAATGACTCTTCTGTCTTTGAAACCATCACGTAACGTGTCACAGTGTCAGTCCACTGCTTCAATCTTTCACTTTCACACTTGTACTTAGTAATTTTAGCGAAAACCTCAGATACTGTTGGTTGTGCACCTTTTTTTACCAAGTTTGTTGACGCCATTATAAAGACACAGATCACTCTGCCTATTCATGCCAAAGTCCCGCAGAAAAAGTGATGACAGGTGGTAATTTGTGTGTAACTTATCTTTATTTATTTATGATTTGGTTATAGGTAAAAGAAAGACAATGTGGTTCAGGTAGTTGAAACTGTAGGCTACAAATAATTAATTTGTTTTGAATTAATTATTATTCATAAATAATTACTTAAATGTCAAATCCCTCAACTCAACAAAATGAAATATTTTTAGTGTTTTTTTATATCTTGAGAAACTCAGAAAAGTTAAATATCAAACGTTTTTAAAGTGACTGCAAAATTACAAGTAATATTTTAAAATGACATTACACGTAATCTTTAACCATCTACCAATATACATGAAAATAAATCTATACTTTTCTATAAGTGGCGGGTAAAAGTCATGTGAGAGAATCGAATAAACAGTACGACACATGTACATTCTCAGCCACAATTAGAGTCACACATCACAGCGTGAGACAAAGCAGTTTTAAAAGCTCAAATGATATTGCATTTAGTTCACTTTAAAAAAAAACAAATCTTTTATTCAAAACTTTTCACAGTGTTGACGCCATTCTCTGGTGTGGGTTGCAAGTGTGTCAAGACGCATTTACACAGTGACTGTTCATATGTGTTCCCAGTTGATTACATTTTACAGCATGGTGCCACATGGCATAATCTTTCTAAATGAGTGGTAAAAAGTGTTTTGAATTGGCATAAGCGAGAAATAAAATGTCAACATATCTAAAAAACAAATCCCTTAACCTGGGAATTCTTCATTGTGACTACCAAAAAGTAGTCAAACTGGCACCAGATAAAGAGTAAAAGAGTCAAATTATAATATTAATAACGCATCAGACCTATTATTTTTTTATATTTTGTAATATATATAATACAATTGAAGATTTGATTTGTTAATTCTCTTATTTAAATGACAAAATAAAAAAAGAAAGAATTCTTAATATTAGCACTGAACCAATAAATTGCATTTTATGAACAAATACTGACTTTGATGGCTGCTACACAATACAAACAATCAGGAGCATATTTAACAAGGTGCCACATAAAATTTTTGTTTATTACAATATTTAAATGTTTAGGAATGAAGGATATTACCGGTTTAAGTGTTACAAGGTAAATGTTTGCCTAATCTGACATAATACAAGACTACAGTTGCTCAGTAGTTTGTGGTTATTATATGGCTCTCATATTCTTGAGAGATCTTCTATTTTCAATAGGAGAGAGAGATCTGGACAGCAGGCCAGTCAAGCACACTCTCCACCAATCAGCTGGTGTGGGGTGTACGGTCTGGCGCAATATGGCTGCCGTTGCATCATCCAGGTGGATGGTGCACACTGGTGGTGGATGAGGATTTACCCAAAAATGTGTAAAGCACTTTGAGTGTCCAGAAAAGCGCTATATAAATGTAAGGAATTATTATTATTATTATTAATAATAATAATAATAATAATAATAATAATAATGCAAAAATAGATCCTACATTGTAAAAAGTAATCTAAAAATTGACAGTTTTTCCATATTTTGTGATTCATGTTTTTTCACTTATTTATGCTTTTGAATTGTATTATGGAATCTTGATCTTTTCTCCAAAAGCTTTTGATGTTGAAAAGTTTCTAAAAAAATTGACATTTATTGACATTTTTAATAGTTTGATGTTCTCTATGTATTATTTCTTAAACAATATCTTGTCTCAGACAACTAAAATATCAATCAAAGTCACTGTTAAAACTGCAGAGTTGAATTTACCAATAAAAGTGGACAGAGTAGAGATAAAACATCATAATGCAGTTCACAACCGTAAATAAACAAAAACCAGAGTCTGTTAATTAACAGATATTTTTTACAGTGTATATTTGTATTATTTCATGAACATAAATGTGTTTTTCATAGGTTATTCAAGCTACATTTGGAAAACTACTTCAGAGATTCACGTTCATGATGTTTTTTCATAATATTGCATAAAGCTGCTTTATAAAAGCTAAAAAGATTTGTGCAATTTGATGAATATCTAATGACCCTTTTTCTGACTGATACTGCGATTTGATTTGCGATTCAATTTTGCGAACTCAAGTTTCAGCTTCATATTCTTAATAGTGTGCAGGAGACACATTAAATGAATGGAATACAACATACTTTAGATTTAGATAGATACTCAACCACAGTTTTAATGATAATGAAAAATATAAACTGTAATAACCATCAGAAAAATTACAATGATTTACTGTGATAGCGGACAGACATTTGGTTTTCTTTCCATCACCTGTGAAATTTTGGATTGTCCCTTTTGACCATTTTGTCAATTTAATAAAGATTAAAGGTTTGTGATTTCATTGAATTTTACAAAATGCCCAGTCTTTTTACAATCTGGTGTAGCAGTATAAAATTATTATAATTGTGCACATACGGTTTAAAGCCCTATTATGGAACAAAAACATGAATCCAGAAGCAAAAGTCAATTTTCAGATTTACAGATGAATGAACCAAAAGTAGGACTTCACTTTACCAAATTATAATATGGACTAGTTTCTATGATCTGCATGAGTACATTCTGCTTGTCTCTATATGAACAAGTGGTTTCGTCTACTACACACACTCAAGCGTGCCAGTCACAAGATGTTTCTGCATCTGCCGTCTCACTGTATGAGGACACTCCACATGAACTTCTGAATCTTCAGGGCCGGTATGTGAATCCGGCAGCTAGCTCTCCGCAACTCTCAAGTATAGGGTTTAACCCCAGCATCCTGGACAAATTTGCCCACTGGCCTCTGCTCATCATGGCCTCCTAATCATCCCCATATCATAATCGGCTTCATCACTCCTCTCCTCTCCACCAATCTGCTGGTGTGTGGTGTGCGCCCTGGCGCAATATGGCTGCCGTTGGGTAATCCAGGTGAATGCTGCACACTGGTGGTGGATAAGGAGATTGCCACTCCAAAAATGTGTAAAGCGTAAAGTTTTTACTTTATAAAATGTAAGGAATTATAATAACAATAATTATTATTATTATTAATATTATCCTTATTATCATCATTATTATTATTATGATGAAGCATTTCACAATTTTGACAAATATATCGTCATAGATTTGCCAAGAAACATCTTCATGGCAACTCATCCAAAAAGTATAGTCTACTTTGAAAAATATTACTATTGTTCCATAGAATGTAGTTATCAAAATAATACCTAAATACTTTAAAATGTAACAGTAAATCACTATTGTACAACATTACTTTAATTTTATCCAAATAGTTCACATGATTTAATAAACTGTTAATTTTTTATTCCTTCATTTTATTACTACTGTTTGAAAATCAATCTGTAATAAAATTCCTGAGAAATTACAATTCCTGAGTTTGACACAATAAAAAAAATTACAAATAACGACAAACCTATAGAATCCATCAACATGAGGCTTTCATTTTTGTATGCATTACAAACATAAAGATTTGCTGTAGTTATTGTGAAAATACTGTAAAAGGCATTGCAGTCTGCCCCACCCACCCTCACAGAAAAACACATTACAGTAAGGCATACGCTGAACACGCTTGCTGCAATGTGCAACATTAATGCGATTACCAGAACACAAATACATACTTAGTGCTTGTGTCCACTGAATACATTTCAGGTTCAGGCTGGTGGTGGTGTGGAGGATATTTTCTTGGCACAATTTAGGCACATTAGTACCAATTGAGCATCATGTCAACGCCACAGCCTACCTGAGTATTGTTGCTGACCATGTCCATGCCTTCATGACCAGTCTACGCATCCTCTGATGGCTACTTCAAGCATGATAATGCGCCATGTCAAAGCACGAATCATCTCAGACTGGTTTCTTGAACATGACAATGAGTTCACTGTACTCAAATGGCCTCCACAGTCACCAGATTTCAATCCAATAGAGCACCTTTGGGATGCGTTGGAACGGGAGATTCACATCATGGATTTGCAGCCGACAAATCTGCAGCAACTGCATGATGCCATCATGTCAATATGAACCAAAACCTCTGAGGAATGTTCCCAGTACCTTGTTGAATCTATGTCACGAAGGATTAAGGCAGTTCTGAAGGCAAAAGGGGGTCCAACCGTGTACTAATACGGTGTACCTAATAAAGCGGCCGGTGAGTATGAAATCAATGTTAAATAAATAATCCATTTACTTCAGGTTTTCATCCGATTTTTCGAACCTGAAACAAACACAATCATCAACTCTCACACACACACTCACCTGCTTGAATAATGAGTTTTGCACACTCGTTGCATGGGAAGAGCGCTACATAAATGCTGCAACCTTTGACATCTGCAGAGTTCTTATTCATGATGGCGTTCAGCTCTGCATGGCACACTGCAACAAACACATGAAAGACCTGTTAGCAATATGCAGAGGTCATAAACGCTTACATACGCACGATGCGGTATTATAGCCGAGATTAACATTTCTGCTTCACAACAAAGATGCACTATGCTTTCTTGGCTAGTACCATTCTACCACAAAAAGGCTCTAGTCACCAGTTCACGGCTAAAAAAAGGGAAAGAAAAAAAAAAAGATTTGAAAGCATGAGTCTGAACAGATGTCAGCTCTCCACAACATCACCCAGAAAAAGCCCTGTCTAATCACTCACTCTGCTCGCCTTAATTACGGAGAATGAATTGGCCCATCAGCGGTGGCACATTACCACTGCACCACCAAACACCAGCCTGACACACGTTTATTTTGGCAGAGCTTCAGCACAAGGCAGAGGGAATGAGAGAGGGGGCATGTAGTTATGATGGAGGAGAGATGTCAATAATACACACACACACACACACACACACACACACACACACAGTACATTTTAACTGTAAGCTAACACACACACAAACACACATCTGAGAGAAAAGCATGATGAAGCTCATGATGGAGTATGATCAAGCGTGTGGATGTGAGAGGGACGGAGCTCAAAATCTATCAAAATAACATTCAATATATGTTTATTGCTATTAATCTGACTGCTCGGTCATTTATTTAAAAGGTAGCATGCAAGAAATTGTTATTAATGGACTGCAGTAAGACAAAACACAGCATCAACTGGCATTATTCTCTCTGGCTGAGAGATATAAACCTAATCTACTTTCAGAAAACAAGGTGAAAGTGGCATTATGTTCACTGGGAAATCAAGTTAAAACAATCCGACTGATATTTGGTATTTCAGCACTCTCTAGTGGCACAAAATCAAACAGACACTAAAAGACAGAAAGAACGTATTATTGTTCTTGCTTTGGATTAAATGCTACAGAGTCATCAATAACGGCAAAATAAGATAACAAGTGTGACATTCAGCTCTTCAAAGTGTCATGCTTTGTCAAAAATCTGCCAAAAATGTAAATATCTTGATTTATTATAATGCAAATTGCTATGAGTTGAAACACTTAAGGCTGCACAGTGGCGCAGTGGGTAGCGCTGTTCTGTTGCCTCACAGCAAGAAGGTCCGAGCCTTCAGCTGGGCAAGTTAGCATTATTAATATCTGCGTGGAGTTTGCATGTACTCCCTATGTTCGCGTGGGTTTCCTCCAGGTGCTCCGGTTTCCCCCACAAGTCCAAAGACATGCGCTATAGGTGAATTGGGTAAGCTAAATTGTCCGTAGTGTATGTGTGTGAATGAGAGTGTATGGGTATTTCCTAGTACTGGGTTGCAGCGGGAAGGGCATCCACTGTGTAAAACATATGCTAGATAAGTTGGCGGTTCATTTCGCTGTGGCGACCACTGATTAAAGGGACTAAACCGAAAAGAAAATGAATGAAACACTTAAAATAGTACTTCAGTTTTTGATTCAGTTATGCCATTATCAGTGTAATTACAGGGTGATCAGCTCACTGACAAACCAGAGGGGACTTATATCATAAGATGAGAATTTCAAGAGAGTCCCATTTTTAGTGCCCCCAAACGTAGCGGTTCTCTGAAATGTGCCCGTTTTAAAGCAAGCTCAAGGCAATGTGCAATTAAACAGCTTAAAAAGGCAGCACGGTGGCTCAGTGGTTAGCACTGTCGCCTCACGACAAGAAGGTGACCGGTTCGAGTCCTGGCTGGGTCGGTTGGCATCTATGTGGAGTTTGCATGTTCTCCCCTATTGGGATGGGTTTCCACCGGGTGCTCCAATTTCCTCCACAGTCCAATAACACATGGTTTAGGTGAACTGAATACACTAAATTGGCTGTAGTTTATGTGTGCGCGAATGTGAGAGTGTATGGGTGTTTCCCAGTACTGGGTTGCAGCTGGAAGGGCTTCCGCTGTGTAAAACATATGCTGGATAAGTTGGCAGTTCATTCCGCTGTGACGACCCCTGATGAATAAAGAGACTTATCTGAAGTAAATGAATAAAAGCTTAAAAGGAATAGTTCAGCCAAAAATAAATTCAGTTATCATTTACACACCTTTTACTGCTTTCAAGTTTTTTTATCTGTTTAACTAGACATTTTGAAGAATATTGTAAACCTGTAACCATTGACTTCCATAGTATTTTTTTCCTACTATGGAAGTCAATGGTTACAGGTTTTTCCAGCTTAAAAAAAAAATTATATATATATATATATATATATATATATATATATATATATATATTTTTTTTTTTTTTTTTTTTTTTTTTTTTTTTTTATATTATTCAGAGTATATGCAGGAATCCTAAAGCTAGTTTTAATAACTTTTTAAAGATCTTCTCAGAAGATTTTAAGACCTCACTGCCACTTCAAGTTCTAATCAGTCTCAAACCTTTAACTTAATAAACAGTTGTAGTTAAATAAATCAATGGAGCACATTGATGCAATAGAACTCAGATAAGCTCGAAAGAAACAAAGCTTGAAAGAATAAATTACTCGGTTGTTTTCATTGACAGGTTGGGGTGTCAAAATTAATTGTTTCTTCAGTGCACCGCAATGCAGATGCGGACGATTCGGTATCAGTTCATTAAAAATCATAACCGGTTATTATGTACTGACATCATTTATCTCATTTGTGCTATATTATATATTATAGCTTACTATGGTGAGGGAAGCAAACGCGAATAATTAAAACATAAAAGCTCATGTTGTTCTGTGCATGTACTTGAGTTTTTAAAGGTACGGTTCATATATCTGACTGTTTGTATTAAAAAGACAAAACTGTATTACAAATAGTATATAAATATATTTATACATTTTAATACAAGAATTGTTGTGCAGTAAAATATAAAATTGTTTATGGAAAGCATCGTCAATTTACCGTTATGCACAGAGATATCAAATTGAACCGCATCATTGCCATGGTGATCGTAACCAAAACAAACTGTGACACCAGTGAAGTTTCACACCTCTAGCGACAGGTTACAGTCACTGTTTAAACTCGTCTTTCTCCAACCAGGAGTATGCAAACTTACATTTTCCCATTTTATCATCTGTTTTGCTCTATAGTTTCGATATACGTGGAGAGCGTCACATCACCTTCCTGTGTTTGTCGCAAATTACATGACATCACTCGGACGGAGGAGCTTGGCTGGACGCGCCCTGGCCCGAACCAATAGGGTGGATAGAGCACGCCATTGTTAATATTAGGAGGAAAATAAATATATTTATGCTTTTTGGACTTAAACACTTTGGAAAACGCTTGAACAAAATTTAATTTTCTGATAATTGACTTATCAACTCTTAAGGTTTGGATCCACTTTTCATTTCAGGTTGAACTATCCCTTTAAACATCACATTTCTGTTGGTCAAAACAGTCATAAACTGACAGTATTCACCACCAGAGGGAGCTGCAAACAACATTGATTATTTGGTTATCACTGCATAAATTATGGACGTCCATACAAGGTAAGAAAGTGCAACAAAAAGTCAAAATTATGACAAATTATTTCAAAAGTCTTCTAGCAAAGCTTCTGTGCTGCTCACTAGGGCTGCACAATATATAATTTCAGCATCGATGTTGCAATGTGTCTATCTGCAATGGTCACATCGTAGGCTTTGCAATGTCAAGTTGGCATTATAGCTGATCAGCACCACAGTTCAAAACATGTGATTTGTGGAGTCATCGCAAAGTTTAACCCTAAAACAGAGTGAAAGATTTTCATTTGGATGTGTTTAAGACTTGCGACTGTGTACGATTTAAGCAAACTTAAACCAAGAGGTTATAAAGGTACATAAACCAAAATTAATTGTATTTAATTATTTATACAATGAAGACTCTACACTCCACAGAAAACCATCAAATTAATTAGTCCCACTTTATATTAAGTGGCCTTAACTAATATGTACTTACACCAAAATTAATACTTCGTTACAATGTACTTGCTGTGTAAATACATGTATTTACAGTGTACTTGATTAAATACCTGTATGTAATTACATCTATAATTAATTTTTGTAACTACATTTGTAAATACACTGTTGAACATTCTTTACACCTCAACTCATCTTTAAACCTACCCATACCACCAAACCTGTCCATAACCCTATCCCTATCCCAACCCAAGAGCACCACAAGTGTTCTCAATTACATTATGAACACAGTAAGTACATTGTATTTATTTTTTGATGCAAGTACATAGTAGTTAAGGACACTTAATATAAAGTGGGACCAATTAATTTGTATTTGTTCAGTTGTAATGTACTTATGCAGATACTCCTCTACAAAATAATCCCAATCAATGTAAAAATATAAATTCATTCTAAATACAGTTACAAGTCATCTTGTGAAATTACATTCATATCACGATATATAAATCACAGACAAACTAAATATCCCAATATCAGCTTTTGTCCAATATTGTGCAGCCCTACTGCTCACTAAAATAAATGTACATCCGGCTAGTTGTTATTATTCAATCTGGTCTCAGACGTGAAGTGGAAGAGTCTTGCACACCCTGACGAGGTTTACTTTGCTCTAAACATGTCTGTATGGAAAGTATGGTGCTTATTAAATGGCTACTTCCAACACACTGAAAAAAAAAAAACAAAGAAAAAAAAATATTGATTTAAAGCTAAATAATTTATTAGGTCATTGTATGCAAAGTTTCTGCAAAGAAAGCACTTTTTAAAACTGGATGAACAAGGGGCACAATATAGTCTTACCTTTTCACCACAAACATAATTATGGGGACAAAGATATTGATTTGAGAATAAACCGTTTTAAAATCTCACCTATTTGTTTTATTTTAATTCATTACAATGTACAAAACAATTGATAAACACAGCAACCTTACAATACAATTAAGGCTTAAGTTCTCCTTTCTTTTCAGTATAAATCTCATATATACACACATACATATATACATATATACACATATATACATACACATATATACATATATACATATACACACATACACACACACATATACGTACATAAATTAATATAAATATAACAGAAACAAAAGGGTAGCAGCTGCATTTGTTTGAAACAAGAACGCTAGCCAGTGATATCTGAAAGGCCAAGCTAAATAACTGCACACATGTATATTAAAGCTTTAATATTTACTTCAGCAAAAGTAAATCTCTTCCTAGCAAGTGTACAGTTGAAGTCAGAATTATTAAACCACCTGAATTATTAGCCCCTCTGTTAATATTCCCCCAATTTCTGTTTAACGGTAAGAAAAGATTTTTTAATAACTCATTTCTAATAACTGATTTAGTTTATCTTTGCCATGATGACAGTAAATAATATTTGACTAGATATTTTTCAACACACTTATATACAGCTTAGTTACACTTAATGGGTTAACTAGGTTAATTAGATTAACTAGGCAGATTAGGGTAATTAGGCAAGTTATTGTATAATGATGATTTGTTCTGTAGACTATCGAGGAAAACATATATAGCTTAAAGGGACTAATAATTTGACCTTAAATGGTTTTTAAAAAATTAAAAACTGCTTTTATTCTAGGCGAAGTAAAACAAATAAGACTCTCCATAACAAAAAATATTATCAGACATACTGTGACAATTTTCTTGCTCTGTTAAACATCATTTGCGAAATATTTAAAAAAGAAAAAAATTCAAAGGGGGTTTATTAAATCTGATTTCAACTGTATATCATTGAGATCAGTTGCCTGAAGGAGCCTAGTTTACAAGTTTCAACACTGGACAACTACAATCAAGTATTCCAGAGAGCTGTGAAATAAACACTTTTAATACACAGTATTTAAACAATTCCCTATGGTGTCTTGTGGCCTTCATATTTAAACCATTTATTCTCTTGTAAATGTGGCAATTTCACTGGAAAGACTCCAAACTAAACTATGATTTTTTTTAGGCTACAAGTAAATTTATAGTGACTCTACATGGTTTACATTTGTGCCATAAGAGAGTCTGAGATACGCCAAATGAATCATTTGAATAGAATTAATGTACCATCCCTTTGCATGAAATTGCACTTTATGTATGAATGAGCCACATCTCCAAACACAATTTTTTACAATGCTTGTATTTGTAAATCATGCCAGGTAGGTGTGACTTTACATTAAATGCAATGACTAAATGCATTCACTAATAACAGTGATGATAATACCAAAGATTTACAGGAAGTCTGTTGTCAGACAAATGAGTAGACTGTCACTTTTAAGATGTATAGCTCATCACATCCTTATCGAATAAACATGCAGCCATTTTAACAAAACACCAAGTAAAAAAGTATTAAACTGATCAAATTACAGTAAAACATTGTTGAAAAACAAAAACATGTCCATGAGAATTATCACAATTTCCAAAAAGTAAAAAGTAAATAAAATAATAATAATAATAATAATAATAATAATAATAATAATAATAATAAGCAGCTAAACTATTTGCAACTGTGAAAATAAGGGTCTTGTGCCACAGAGGACCGGAGTAACAATGCTGTAAATTTAATTTTACCATTACAGGTCATGAATAAATGGCCATTGTAAAAAAAAAATTTTTTTTAGCTAAATTGTGCTATACTGACTTATTTTATTGACACTGACTCTCTAGTCAGAGTATGATATATTGTGTCTTCAAACGTCGGTGTTATTTATAAAGACTGAATGATTGTCACTGGCATCAGCAGATCATTGTGACAAGAAATCAGTATTTAGTTTAGGCTGCAGAAATTCTGATTGGAGCATCACTGTTATTCAGTGCCTTACTGTTAGGAATCTTTGACTTTTTAATAAACATGCCATATCATGTTCTATTGTAGATTTTTATTTAACGCCATATCAGCATCTTGGACTATTTTCATGGCCATGTTTACTTAATAAAAGAGATTTCTTCAAACATTAAAAGCAGGGCAGTCCATATAAATATTTTTTTTACAGAAAGACGATCTTGTAAAACATCAATGTCTTCACCTTTAAAGTTTGTGTGCAATCTGAATTCACAATGTAGCAATACTTTTCTAGTGCACATTTTTAGTCTTAAAGGCTACCGGTCCAAACTGTTTGGACAGAACTGTGTCTATGTATAGTGTGTCCACAGTCATACTGGAGTGATAAACACAACAAGTTTATATTATCAAACATTTCCTGATGTTAAAATAGGATCCAAATCCCAGTGATTTTAAGCCAAGTTACTTTAAGGCAAGTCATTTCACTCGGCAGTCATCTTTGAAACGCTTCTTGAACAGAATGCTCGGGTATTCTGTCTGAATGGGGAAAACATCAGATTCTCCAAAACTGTTTGCCAAGTTTACGATTACATTTCATATTTGAAATAAACAATAAAATTAAACCGTCTCACAAGTTTCATTTTAAAACGTCCGAATCAAACAAAAATTTAAAAACTTCGTTTACACGTTTGTGGGCGTTTGAGTAGTTGCTGCTTTCCTGTGATGTACGTTTGACAGGACAGACTGTACCTCGCATTTGTTTCATACAGGTTACTAAACCAAAAAAACTTTTGTTTTTAAGTGCACTTGGTTCATTTAAAAAGTACAGATTTCAAGCTTTATGTGGATATATTTCCTATGTCTGTGGAGCAAGTATTTTTACTGAGATTCCAATGAGTTTGCTGACCACAAAAACTGTCATAAAAGTCTGTTCAGAGCTTCTCCCCCAGAGAAACGTCAGTCTATAACAATTGATGATTGGCTCCTGTACTAGTAAGCGGGGTTTCATTTGCCATAATGACCGTTACACTTTTCCCCATTCAAAACTAGAGAAGTGACACATCTTGTGTATTCTATAGTCTTTGTTTTGAGGCCCACCGTCATGTGACAGTGTGGTTTTTCTCCACCCAGTGAATTGACTGACATGCACGTATGCATCTCTATAGTAACATGTATAAACATATCCACAGAACAGGATTTGCTAAGAAACTGTGATTAAAAGATCTGTTCCACCTCTCTGTGATCAGCTGCACCTCAAGAATGAGTTTTACAAGTTTAAAACAATGAACGAGAGCAAAAACAGTCCAAGTTTAAATGTGTCAAACTTGATCTAACTTAAAAAAAAAAAAAAAAAAAAAAAAAAAAAAAAACGTGACCAAATCTACTTTCAAAAGACAAAAAAAATCTTGTAATTTCAAATATACGATTTATTACTCATCCATGCATCCCGTTCTTTTAGCCCCTTATTTAATATATAACGATTGGAAATCAGATCATAGCAGATCAGAAATTTATCATTGTCAATTAAACTTGACTGATTCACATAATTACAAAAATCACATGAAAACAGACAAATACCTCTGAAAACTGAATGAGCTCTGAAGAACCAAGCCAAAACACATTTTCTGTTTTCAATTAAACTTTTGGGACATTTTGTGGAATCCGCCTTAGCTGGCTTTGCTACAACAAAAACAAATACAAACTATACAAGCCTGTCCACTAACATGAACCAGAGTAAAAAATGTGACTCACGAACAGTTCAGAAGATCAGCCGAGCACCAGACTGATAAATCACACCTTCCCTTTGGCAGTACGACCCATTCAAAGTCCACAGTTGGCATGTGCCGCCTTCAGGAACGCCAGCTCCAGCTCATTTCCATTTTTCATGCTAATAGCTGCCACAAAGTGACCTTGGCCATTCCCTCACTCAGCAGCTCCACCTTTATCTCCTCTATCAGCCTCACGCAGGTGAAAACTAATGCCACCATGTGCTCAAAAGAGCATACACATCTCCGCACTGTGTTAACAGACACCATGTGCTGCGTCCACAGTCTGAAATCTAAAAAGCCTCTTCTGCAAGTGTTTAAAGTTGCTGTGCGCTGACCTTTCTGTGCGTTTTGTGTTTTTTGGCAGAGTGATTGATAATTATGGGTAATTGACTGAGCTAGTTCAAGCACAGAACTCACCATAGGGGTATTTGGTGTCCAGCTTGTTATCAGCACTGCGAGACCAGGGTAGCAGGTCATCGTCACAACCATTGGGCATGCCATTGTAGCCAATACCCACTATCTTGTTCTCTTGATTCACGATACAGGCGCCAACCTAAAATTAAAAAGAAGGAAATGTTATTTTCCAATAGCAGCTTTATACCAGCATAGGAGTTCAAAAAGTACATAGTGCAGACAATAAGAACATAAATAAATAATAACATAAATAAATAATAACAAAAATTAAAAAACAAAAAAGAAAAATTGAATTAACAGAGTGCAATAAGTAGAATTTAAAGGTGGTTCTAGTGGGATATGCTCTTGTGTCTGGTTATTTTGGTACACAGTGATTTTTAACACTGGCCAGAGGGCAACAGTTCAAAGAGAGCGTGGGCTGGGTGTGAGGGGTCCAGGGGGATTTTCTTAGTCCTTTTTGATGGCATTAAACATGGCGAACTACTGTGGCCAAAATATGAGGATTTAAAAATACTTTTTTTGATCCTGCTGTAAAATATTGCCAAAGCAGGAGCTAAAATTAGAATATTTTTGCATGGCTTAGTTTAAACGTCAAAAAACCTGGCTTAGTGTTAAAGATTTTTACTACTGGTCCAGTCAAGCCAGTTGCTTAGATGTTCACTTGTTCACAAAATCTTCAACTGATATGAATGAATTAACAAATGAATAAATAATATATATTGTTTAAATAAATAAACAAATAAATATTTTAGACACTTATGTAATTTACTCAAAGATTTAAATAAATTATGCCATGTAGCTCTTTAATAAATAATCACACTTCCTAATTTAATTTTTAGCATTAGAGAAGAAACTACTCACCTAACTTATAGAAAAGTCAACTGAACAGTCAATAAGCAGCAAAACACAATCAGTAACACAACTAAACGCAACAGAATAAATATGCAATTGGAAACAGTGCTTTACTTTCCTCAGGTAGGTCTAATATTGATGTTAATGACTGCTATTGCTTTAACTGTTTACTTTAATTTCAGACTTAGTTTTAAAGTCAAGTATTTTGTTTTAAAGAAGGGTATTTTATGTTATTTGACAAACATTTAGCCTATTCATTAAAGCACAAGAAAATGCATGTATAGATATAGCTAGGGATGCAATGATTATAGATTTTGCTAGTACGATTATAGTCTGCAGGACGCATTCACGGTTATCACGATTATTATGCATTCAATAATATCAAAACACTACTAGCTTAGTAAATCACATGAAAACAGTTTATATTGCTGCTCAGTAACCAATTAATACAGCATATAATAATAATAATAATAAAAAACAAACAATAGTCCATTTCTCTTTGGACTTAAAAATAAGTTTTTGGCATTAAAACAATAAGTAATAATTTTACACTTAAAATAAATGACAGAACAATAAATAAATGAAAGAATGTAAAAAATATATACATTTGACTAATGCAAATCAAAGCTACATATTAGCTAAGTATTTTGCTTTTAAGGGGCCATAAAACCCCCCCTCTTTCAGTTGAAGTCTTTCTCCGAATTGTTTAAAAAAATAATTTAAAATGTACGTGGATTGCTGCAACAATTTCATACATACAAAATTACAAGATAATCATTTAATCACTATAAATGAGGAGTACTTTTCCTCAATCCTCGGGTCTGAATGCAGACACAGTGGATAGCAGTGCAGCAGGTCTCTTTCCTTGTCTATTCCAACCATAAGCCCTGCCGGAAATCCGGAGAATTATAAAAATAGGCGAACACAGCAGCATGGATAGGGGATGTGTCTGAATGGTAACAAACTCAACCTAGTAAAAGACAAAGTCCACCATTCTCAAATTCTCATACAGCTCTCCCGACAAAAATGCTTGCTGCAAACTAACAGCTTTGCTTTATCGGCCCTGACAGCATCACGGGGAAAAACATGCAACAAACCCTATGAATCATGGAAATAAACACATAACGTTATGACCCTTCATAAACGGCTAAATTCTGCTTGCCATTCACGGACGCGGTCTCACCCAGTCATTTGGTCTCAGAGCTTGGCAGGTCTGCTTTGCCTTCGGAAAGCTCGTGCTCACATGAATAATTAAGAAGCAGGGTCTTCTCATAGGACAAGAAAACTCTGCTATGAATGATAATGAGAAACTGACACATTGTCACTCTCCTAGCAGATTTGCGCTACATCACCGATTTTGATCCTGCCCCAAAAATTATTTTAAACACGGAAGATGAAATTAGCAGACAAAAGCTCAAAATTATCCCGTTTTTAAAGTTGACAGGTGCTAACGTTGTCCTAAATGATGCTCAACACACAAATCTCTTATTTTATTTATTTATTTATTTTTTTTTTTTTTTAAGTACCCGAGGGTGTCTTGAACTTTAAAAGAGAACAAATGTAGGCTGCTGAACCTCTGTCTGAAAGGCACTTTTGATCAACAATATTACAAAATTGCCATTTTCGTTTTGTATTTTTTTCTCTTTGGATTAGAAGTGTGTAAATTCCATACAAAGTATGAAGCTCACCGGTCAGTTCTTTTCACGTGACTCGCGGTGCGCTCACACTATTCTTTCAACTACATGCGCCTGGAAACCGTAAGCATGTCGCATAGCAGCCAATATGTGCACGCAAGCCACGAGCCCCCATTGGAAATAGCTAACGTTCGCACAAAAAAGCGGTATATGTGAACAGCCTGTAGTTTATATCCTCAGCCATAGTTAATCTAGCGTGTGTGCGTATTCGTCTCGGTGTACAAGCTCGGAACTTTTGAACTAGTGCACAGTTGACACAACTTTGTTTAGTTGCAGAAGTTTTGTTCTGTGCAGAAATATGAAGTTGAGAAGCCTTTACGATTAATTAACTGTGACAAATTAAAGCGCAGTCACAGTGAAACCGGTTAATCACTTAGATACGTCTCATTTTAAATATGTCAGTATTGACAAATATAGAAATATTAATACTTTCGACCACACTAGTGGCTACATTTAGCATTTTGTTCTATTGACATTCATTCAAGCACATGCCCAACACGAGAAATGCCCAAGTTGAATCAACTCTGACTTACAACTTCACATCATTTGAAGATGTGTGACTAAATAAAAGACTAATAAGATATGCGACTGTCAAGTTATGACCTCTCAGTTGAAATTAAACCATTAAATTAATTATAAAATTGTAGAAAATCTTGCATACGCCTATTGTTACGACCCACTAATTTGAGGCACAATGTAAAGAGATCAAGCAACAAAATACAATGAATGCAAATTATTTATTATAAACAAAACTAATATTACAACCATCAATCAATCAAACTAACAAACATCTAGGGATAGTAACGAAAATGAAAAACTTTAAACAAAACTTTAACTACATAATAAAAATAACGCAAAACAAAACCAAAAGGTTAATGAGTCAATGAGATGGTAGGACATGAGGACACCTGAGTAACCACACCATCCTCTCCCAACTACCACAACAACTCTTATATACACATTTACACAACCTATTAATGATTAGTAACGCAGTCATCCAATCAGGATCTGCCACATTCTCCTCCAATAAGGTCTGGAGACTTGGGATCGTTACACTATTCTGTAACCAGATACACCAAGTTCTTGTCCAGAATTGCTAGAAAAACAAGAGACTCCTGACAGAACCGGAGTCAATCACCTGATGTATTACAGTATGTTCCATCCAGCAAGTGCCATCAAATTCATCTGATGCAATATGATGGATCGCTGTCAGCATGAGTGAGTGGGGAAGAGGCTGACAGCACCCATATCTTGGCTCACCAAATTCTTTTCTCATAGATATGCAATTCAACTTTGCGCCTTTAGGAGTAATAACAGATGCATGCATGAGCTGACCGAGGATCATGCCTGACTGAACTTCAATATTGCACTTAAATATTGTGAGTGTTTATATTGGCCAGCAGGTCGTTGCACAGCAGGAGAGCTCGGAAATCAGAATATGTTCTTAAAGTAAATGGAGCGGATAAGAGGCCTGTGTCCTTTGATCAAAAAAAGCTGTAGGGTG
Organism: Danio aesculapii; assembly: GCF_903798145.1. Classification (NCBI taxonomy): domain Eukaryota; kingdom Metazoa; phylum Chordata; class Actinopteri; order Cypriniformes; family Danionidae; genus Danio; species Danio aesculapii. The sequence goes on along the minus strand of NC_079435.1, from coordinate 21,184,224 downwards.
TTTGAAGATCTTTGAGGTATTGTAGCACTGGATTGTTCTGAGGTTTTTTCAGGGTAATAGTAATGAGGATAAAATGGTTTAATGGGAGGAAATTGAAAGAAAGATGTTGTAAAACCACTAAAGATATCCCATTTCATATTGGAAATTATGTCAACATTTCATATTAACATTTGGCAATTTATTTTGTGTACCTGAGAATTGGGGTCCTTGCTTCTTTGTGCTGATAAAAAGGCAACAGCCATGAAATACTCAGGCCACTCCAGGTAGTCCTGTCTCTTCTTTGTCAGGCATTCACTGTGATTTCTGGTGGGTTATAAAACAAATTGATAAAATACACTGAAAAAACACCTGCTGCCATGTGAACATAAAAATCCCAGGTGTTAAAAATATAACAAATTTATGGCAGAAATCATACATTTAAAAAAAAAAATCCAAAAAGTTTATTGCAACATTAGAACAATGCCGTGCAGCCATATTTAGAAGTTTCTAATTGAAAATATGCACTTTTTTTAAACCTCAATGGTAAGTTTAGCAGTTTAGATTTTGCATCAAATGGATTCATATGATCAAATAAATTTCTAAATATATTCATTTATGAAAGAAATAGTGCAAAAGGATACCGTTTACCTAAAATGGAAAGCTGTTGTAATGATTCAGCTCTATGATTCAAAGGTTTTCTGTCCATAAGATTTTTCCATTTGGAAAGAAATTGATAAAAAAATTAATAATTTTATTCTGGAAGAATGCATTAAAAGAACCCCAAAGTGACAATAAAGACATTAACAACATTACACTAGTTTTGTTTTGTTTTTGAATAAAGGATTTTTTGAACATTGTATTCAAAGAATAAGCAAAGTTGTTTTCAACATTAAAATTAAGAACAAATGTTTATTGAGAATCAAAACATATTCATAATTATCAAACATGTTTCTAATTATACTGAAACAGAAAATTAATACATTTAACTCATATTTTAAATTTAAATTTGCCTCATATTTTAAAATAATAAATGAGGCGATTTTTTTCCCAATGATTTATGGTTTGTTAAGATTTGACAGTATTTGGTCGATATACTTGTATTTTAATATTTGGAACCCAATTGTTAAAAATTTTAAAAATCATCTTTAAAGTTCTTAGCAACGCACGTTACCAATCAAAAAAATATTTTGATACATTTAAGGTATAGGAAATGTAAAAAATGTCTTCATGCAACACAATCTTTACTATGGCTGCATAGTAGATATTCTGCATAGTGATATTTGAAAGATTTGTCATTGCAATATATATTTTTTCTCTGCAATACATATAAGACTTAAAAAGCTATATTTGGAAAACCAACCATTTAGATTTACTGGGATGATTTTGTAGGAGTGATGCAATTTATTATATAGATAATAAACAAACTACAGGCATTAATAAACACAATGGAGCAGATATTAAAGTGAAATAAACACTGCTTTGTGGTTTTCTAGGAAGAGTCTAACAGTATTCGGGTACAGAAATTATCTTCAGAAAATTATTCAATAAAATGAATCTTTATTAAACTTCTTTATGCACTATTAATACGTTTTGAATGCTCATACAGACACAGGCCTTAAAAAGTGGAAACCTGTGGTTTCTGGTCAAATATAATCTCCACTCAATATTGCATATCTTGTGATGTGACTATTGCGGACGCACACGTTGCGATATCGATGCTTAAATTATATATTGTGCAGCCCTAATCTTTACTTAATATTCTAATAATATTGACTAAAAAATCAATATTATGATCAAATATGTGTGTGTGTGTGTGTGTATCTACATATAATTTATTTTTTTTTTGGTTTAAAAATGGGAATTATGTGCAAGAAAGCTACAGTTTTTAAAGACCAACATTTACAGTAATCCATGCAAAAAAAATGTTTACATAATAAATGCTGAAAATAATTGCATTAATCAACATCATTATTCATGAAATCATAAAGCATTCTTTTTCATGATTATATTATCAATGACAATTTAAAAGAACAAATCAACGTTTGTAAACTTATAAATGTCTTTACTGACACTTCTTATTGTATATTACCTGAATTCGTACGGATCACAACCCACGGTTTGGAACACACGTGACCCGTGGATTAATTTTTTATTTGTAGATTAATCCTAAATTTGTAATGATCGCAAAGAGATCGCCTCTTGCATCATTCAAATCACATGTACAGTATAAAAGCATTTAGGCTTTCCTGTAAAATATAAAGATTATGGAAAAAGTTTAGGTGGATTATTCGGCATGTGGTGGGTTTCTTAGGTTATTAAAGGTGTATTCTGTCAATATTGTTTAGCCTGCATTAATATATTCAGAGTAAGCTGCATGTTTAATCAACAAAGAAAAGAAATCAAGATCTCAACAACCACAAAACATAAATTATAAAATGATGGTGATTTGCATATGCTTAATTTTACAAATTGCTTCATTTAAATCTGGGTTGAAAAAACACATAAATTAAGAAAGAGATTCAGTTTTTAGTCTTTGAGGTAGTTATGAAGTTACAAACAGTCAAATAACACGGAAGTACTGGGATAACAGTTTTTAGATTAGATAAAACCCCTGAGGGTTATGGTAATGATTAAAATCAAGAAGTGTTGTTGTTGCAATTCCATTATTTAACCAGTAGGTGGCAACAACTAGCCATCTAAAAATATGCCATTGAATAATTCTTCAAATATGATCCATCTAGCAATAAAACATGAAGTTTTATGAGTGAATAACTGAATCATTTATTGAAAATGAGACTAAAAATAAACATGGGCTTTCCAAATTATAATGTTAGATTAGCGTGATCGGCAACAGTAGTAGTAACAGGGATTTATTTCTCAGTACTGAATATTTTACAATTTATTTTTATTCAGCAGATTATTTCTTCATTTTATTTTAAATAAACTACAGCTTTTAAGTTCTGTTTATTGAAACCAAAAGTGTCTTGCAGTACTGTTTTTGTAATAAATGGAAAGCAAATTACATTTGTTTCCTGCCCTTTTGGGCTGATCCGAGGCCAGTCATCCATATTTGAAAAATCAATGTTAGCTGATCACTTACCAAGTGTGACAAAGAGCTTCCCAATAGTATAGAACTTTCCTATTGTCTCGGCTCAATACTACATCTTCACTTATGCTAATCTTAACAATGGCATCCCTGACGCCCTAGCGATGATGGTCCCCATGTGTGAGAAGCGTACTGACAGACATTATCATCAGATGCTTTTCCTCCAGGGCTTTCCATTTCAGCTTAAAGTGATATTACACCTTTCGCAACACATCTCAGTGCCTGTCTTTGAAATGCATGGGGATTTATGTGTGAACATTTAATGGACCCATCTGATTTGACTCATACTTCTTCCTAATGTCTCTGGTGAATCTGCCTTTTTTGAGCAGCTGTCAGAGCAGGTGTGTGTGTCATAGAGAAAGAGTCTAATGGTTGAATACTGAAGGTTGATGATCTGAAGCTAATGGGCAGCGCAGTGAGACAAAGCTGAGAAAGTCATTATACAGTTGTAAAATGTGTAGTTATCTGAAATCCATTCGACAAATATAAATGAATGACATGGGGTTTTGAAAGTTCCTTTTAGATCTAATGTGATTTGATTATGATTAGAAGAAAATGTCACTGACTAAAGATTTTGTTCTGTGCCAATGGTGAAGATGCCACACAAGGCCACAAGAGGGCATTAATCATTCCTACAGCTCAGGAAAGACTCATTTAAAAGACTACTTCATTGTTATTATCAGTTCTTTGGGTTTACCATTTAAAAAGTGCATGTTTTTAGAATAATGGTCATTTGTGCTTTATTTTATACTGATATTTTGTCATCAAATTGTCAAATGGGATCCTTAATGGTTGTAGTTGAGATAAAGTATATAAATGTACATGCATGGCCGATACAGTGCTCAGCATAATTGAGTAAACCCTATTTTGAAAATGAATATTTGTATCAATTTCTCAGTGAATATAGGCAATGTATTTTGGTGCATTTAAACAAAAGAGATTTATTTATTAAATTAATATTTTAGTCACCAAACACATTTAGAAATAGAAAGATAATATGATTAAATTCAAGAAAAATATTGCAAAAAAAAAACTACAACCGTAAAAACTTTTCCTCTTTTTTTTAAATTTGTGTTTAATATTTTTCTATAACATATAAATTTGGGTGTACTAGTTTTTGGACTGTTATCGTAAGTTATTTTGTTAGATAAACTCCAGATTTGGCTTTAGCACTGACTAATCTAATGTATATGCACAAATATAATATTGTATAGCTTCTTATTAAAAATATGCATTTAAAAGATAGATTTGTGAGAGGTGTGCTTATACATGCTGAGCACTGTAGCATACCTGTCAACCCTACCGTTTTCCCGGGATTCTCCCGTATTTAACAGTTCTATCCCACTGTCATCCCGTAAAGGTACTTTCCCGTGTTTTTTATCTTTCTGTGAAGAGCCGATCCTCCCTATATGCAACCCATACCACCAAACGACCAGGGGTCGCCCCTTGCTCTTAAATGTGAATCTGTACGGAGCTTTCATTTCATTTAGGAATGAAAACACTTTGAATTAAACATAAAAACGCCACGATTGCTTTCCTTTTTATTACAGGCGCCGTTGCCCCTATGCAATCCTCAAAACAGTCAGTTCATGTAACTATGCATGACTGTCAGCTGATGCGCTCCATAGTGATAAATAAATCACTATCACTGTTTCCCAAGCAGATTCTCTACGCATGCGATTTGATGTGGAGCTCAAGTGGACACTGGGGTTTTTTTGGGTGCGTGTTTTAACAGACATATACACGTCATCAGCGGTTAATTCCACTGTGGCGACCCCAGATTAATAAAGGGACTAAGCTTAAAAGAAAATGAATGAATGAATAATAATAATAATAACAACATCTAGACATGTCGATCTCGTTGGGTTTTCTTTTAAACACAACAAATTTTGTCTTAAATGAGCATAAACAGTTAGGAAAGCAATCAAATGCTTGCATTATAGATCCGTGCATTTTTAAAGTGACACCGTTATTTAATGTATACAGAATGTTTAAATTATACAGTGAAGAAAAGATGAATGAGATTTGATAACTTTATTCAATTTCTTTATAATAGCTAATAATTTTAATGATCTGAACTCTTTGCTAAATAATAATTATATCCCTTGTAAATAATTTAAAAAAAAGCCTATTACTGACCGTTTCAGCAGTTTATTTACAATGAAACAGCTCCAGATGAACATATTTAGTGTTTTTTTTTATCCCTTATTTTCTCATCCTAATGTTGACAGGTATGTTGTAGATTTTCCTGACATTAAAATAGGATCCAAATTTTGAGGCTCACCACAATGTGGCGTAGAAGTGCGGTTTCCCACCCACCGAATTGAAATGACAGCTGCGTAACAACAGGTCCCAGTAGTAACGCGTATAATCATATCAACAAGACAGGACATGCGCAAAGCAACTGGGATTAAAAGATCTGTTTAGCTCTCTGTGATCATTAATCATCATCATCAAATGTGTTCAAGAATGAGTTTTACAAGTTTAAAACGTTTGTAAAACAGTGCATGTGTGTAACGAATTACAGCGATTTTACAATTTTTTTCACCACAGCCGCATGTCAGTACAATTATAAAAGAAGACACTTCAATCCTGGTTTGTGGATGTTAAATCAGGTTCATTATGTACATTAACATACGGATATCCATACAGCAGTGGATATTAACATGTATCTGGTTACATTTGCCGAGCAAAAACAGTGTAAAATTAAACGCACGCGCAGTCTGTCCACTGTGTGAGTGAACATTGTAACGACATTGTGTTTGACTCTTCGAAAGGCTTGAATTAACTCCACAACAAATATATCAAATAATCATTGGGAAAGTTCTGTTTTCTCTGTTCTGTTTTCCCCCAGAAACTATTGTAAGGCCCTCCTCCACATTTTATCACTAATATAAGTTTGCCGTAAGGATGACAAAAAATAGCTTTTAAACAAACAATATGTTTATTACGATATCTAGATAGGTTTATGCACAAATAATAGCCTACTGTAAAATATAAAAGCAGGACATCAGTAGGCCATTTGAAAAACATAAGCCTTTGCTCCTTGCGGTCAAAAAAAATGCTTGTCATGGTATTGGAGATGAGTCATCTGCAAATGTCTTCTTAATTAGGACGGCCTCATGCATTCGTCAGCAAGAACTTTGCTGTGGCTGGGTCAGGGACCCTTTATTTCGAGAAAATGGAATAAAACCATAGATCAGGTAACTATCTTGGTATTTCCTGCATTTCGTGTTTCCAGTATTGCTAGTGCTGTGAACCAAAACGTTTAAAGTTTCCGTACCTGGGTCCAGTATGCTTACTATTGGCTGCTGAAGGCGAATCAGTGAGACTCAGACTTTTTTCTGAAGGACAAATTGCAAATGTGTCCGTTTTTTGGTCAGCCAGTGGATGAAATAAACTAAGGCAACATGATCATTCTACCAATCGTCCACTGCCAAATTTTTTTTAAAAATATGACGTTACCCCCCACAGAGCTCACTGAGCCCCCCTTGTGGGCCGGGACCCCCCTGTAGGGAAACGCTGGTTTAGAGTTTTTAGAAAATGAGAATAGGTAAATATAAAATACTCAGCCCTTATATAGTTGAGTTAAAGTATATGAAATGGAAATGAATATTTGCAAAGACAGATAGATATATAACCAATATCTAAGGTCTGAATACATTGATTACTATTATTGGCCAATTGTCTTTTTTTAACCAAATGAATGATCAAAATTAGAGTGTTCTTCAAAAACAGATTATTGTCATAATAAAGACATTTAAAGCTGTAGTGTTTGAATTAGTATATTCAACAATAAGACACAAATGAACATTTTACTTCAAATCCAGTAAACCTATTATAACTTTAAAGTAGCATTTATTTCTTTACAGAGCTGGATTTTCATGGATGGAAGAATTAAAGGAGGGGTTCAAGCATCAAAATAATAGTGCTATTATGCAATTTCTTTTTCAACACATTTATAACAATTGAGAAGATAAATGGATGGATGGATAAATGGGTAGACAGATATTCCTTCATATACATATACACACACACATATATATATATATATATATATATATATATATATATATATATATATATATATATATATATATATAAATACACATACACATACACACACACACAGCTCAAGATAAGTATTTTTAAACCAACTAAAATAAATTATATTACATTAGATTATAATATATCAAATATATTTAATCTGTATTGGTAGAAACAGTATTTATAAATATTAATATGTCTGCTATGAAAAATGAAATTATTTCAGCCATATTTTCAGGTTTTATTTTATGATATGTTTTATGACATTTCAAATCACTTTGTTCGCATTCAATTTCTTCGTTAACTATGATTTTATGTAAAATCAGCTTCTTTTTTTTTCAATTTCATGTGATGCTGCCACGGTGTCACCAAAATCGTTCACCCTCGTGTCAATTCGTCTTTTTCAGTAGTTACATTTTGACTAAATCAGCATAAACAGTTAATACATCAGTTTATGAAATCTTACAGGAACAGTCAAACTGATCCTGCTACTGTCAGCCAGCGTGCAGTTCTTGTACACTCGATGCAACTCAAAATATTAAAAACATTTTTCATAAACACAAACCCAATGCTGGGTTACTACCAAGTGCTGACAATGACTTTCATCAGTATGTCAATAAATAAAACACGTTCTTACCCGTTGAGTTGCACTATTTCGTCCTTTCCTTTGACATCCATGGCTTATTCAGAAAATGTAGCTTCTGTGCTCACTTAAATTCCCTGATATGGCTTACAGCTATGCCCAGATGCGAGGCTAAACAGAGGAACTTCCCGCGAAAAAAAAGTTCAGCCCACCCCTGTTCCGGGTTTAGACGAGGTACATTGGCGCCATCTGTAGGTCATTGTGCACATTGCAGTGTGTTTTTATGTTTTCATATTACAGTCTTTTTACATTTTGATAGGCTACTATACATTACACGCTTGTTTTGCCTCAGGTGAAAAGCAAGAAAAGATCATTAAGATCATTTGGGTGAATTTGGGTAACCCGAGACATTAAGTAATCTGGGACACCTACGCTTATGTGTGTTTATTTCTGTTCTAACTAAATTTAGTCAACAGGACTTTTATTATAAATTTAGCAAGGACTTCATGTGAGTGAAATCACATGACTTCATTTGGGGGATTCCCAAGAGGGGCTGTGGGGGGTGGACAGGGCACTTGTCATTCAAGAAGCTCTCCTATGAATTGGATGACAAGGTCAGTGAAGCAGTACTGTGACTAGACTAATTTTAAGGACATAAACCTGTCATAAATTAGATAATGTTCTCTGTTGTCAAATTATGTTTGTGATCTATTCAAGTAACTAGATATGTATTAAAGTTTTGAAAATGTAGCATTTTTTGGTATCCCATTGTCAAATATGGTTGAGAATGTAGGACGGCATGATTTGGGTAATTCTGGGACATACTTCGATTGGGAGAGATATATATTTAGAGACTTTATAAGTTCAATGACAAGGGGTATTATATGCCATAATGAGAAATTGGTATTGATATGGACTACTGGAGGTAATAAATATTGCATAAGTTCATATTAGCTTGAAGCCAGGTAAACCAGCTACCTAGAGAGACGCTACAGAGATGGAATGTTGGATACAATGTTCTGTACACAAACTCTCACACAATCACACACATACACTCTTTCTCACATACACACACTCTCTCTTTTTCATACACAATCACATCAAAAATTGGTAAACCTGTGTTTGGCATGCATAAATATGGCAAATATTATGAAACGACCTGTCCCAGATCATCAAATTCAGGCAGATTTTTTTTTTTTTTTGCCATAAAAAACACTAATAGGTGTGGCATGGCTCCTCTCGGAATAATATGTAAATAATTTTTTCTTTCAGAAAAGTCTAATATACTGTTCTAAATAGTTAGCTAGACATTGAAATAGATAGCTGAAGTCAAAATTGCAAAAAGTGTCCCAGATTCACCCTATTCCTCCTTAACACTTAATGATTACATGCATAATGCTGGGAATGATTATGATGTCGGTAATGAAATCTATATACTTCTTTAGGAAATGTATTCTGACTGCAGCTGAATTACTTTCTTGACAAAATGCTTCTTTAAAATTTTGTTTTAGCTCATTCCCAGATTCAGAAACATGCTTGTAGATGAATTTACATGGACATTCAGTTGAGTAAATGTTATGACACACAGTAGAATTTTTATAAAAGAAACTGTAAATGATAAAAAAAAACAGGAATGAGGGAGAATAAATTAATTACAATAATTTTACCTATTTAAAAATAATCGTATGAGCATTTTAAAGCACAGTAGTAGCTTTTTGGAATTTTTCTCCAACTTTATCCAAATGACCTACAATCAAATTTAGCCTCCATTTAGAATAAAACATTAACAATAAAACAAAAAGCATAATTTGCACACATTTAAGTATGATTAACTGGAAAATATAAATGTACCTAAATATTTTTATGCAAGATACAAAGGCATGAACGGGTACTAATTCAAGTTGTATTAGGTTCAGCTATGTATTAGGTTTATTAATGACTTCTGTCAACATTACTTGTATGATGTACTAAAATGTTGCACATTTGCCTGTATTGTGTCTGAGTATGCTAAGTTAAGGACAGGTTAATTGCGGTGTTGGGTTCAGAATGATCAGTCAATTTTAATATGTAAATATTTAAATTAAGCGCATGACACACATTGACCAAATGAGGTATTACACTTTGGCACTAGACAGTCACCATTAGCAGTTGCTTGTGTGACTCTGTGAGAGGTTTGATGCCTTTATGCCTTTAATTATGTTGAAATAACCTAATTTATGTTGAAATAACCAGAATTCTTTTTTATTTGAGTGAATACATTAGTCAGTTTTCATCTAAGGAGGTATATATAAATAATATGAGACATCCTAAAATCATTTTAAATCATTTTTATTATTTAATTGTATATTGTGAATAGCCACTTTTATTATAGGCCAGTACTATTTGATGGAAATCTTAGAAACATCACTCACCCAAAAACCCTCCAAATTAATTAGGAAAAGGTTGAAATTGAACTAAAGAGACATTAAAATGGCAGGTGTATTCCTGGTATATTTTTGTTATCCAATTGACTAAAACACGTCTTGATACCAAGTGTAAACAGGGCCTTAAAAACCCTCATCATCTGGCAGTCATCCACTACAGCTTTTAAAGTTCCCTGGTTATGTGTGGTTTAAAACAGAAAGAATTAAATGAAAGGCATCACGGTGGCGCAGTGGGTAGCATGATCGCCTAACAGCAAGAAGGTAGCTGGTAGGAGTCCCGGCTGGGTCAGTTGGCTTTTTTGTGTGGAGTTTGCATGTTCTCTCCGTGTTCACGTGGGTTTTCTCCAGGTGCTCCGGTTTCCCCCACAAGTCCAAAGACATGCTGTGTAGGTAAATTGAATAAACTAAATTGGCCGTAGTGTATGTATGTGTGTGAATGTGAGAGTGTATGGGTGTTTCCCAGTACTGGGTTGCAGCTCGAAGGGTATCCGCTGCGTAAAACATATGCTGGATAAGTTAGAGGTTCATTTCACTGTGACGATCCCTGTATAAAGGGACTAAATTGAAGGAAAATGAATGAATTAAAAAAATTAATTAATATGTGACCACATGGCTGGAAAAAAAACATTCCTTTTTTAAAACATTCATGTTCAATAATATAGTAGTTAAAAAACCTAAAATGAAGTAGGTCCTGGTTTTAAACCAAAATAACAGGGGTTCATATTTGAACTCATATATATAACTTCAGTCATTTTGTCATTTTATCCAAAGCCACTTACAATGAGAAAGGGATTGAACGATTTATTGTAAAGAGATGGTTCTCACATCATCTACTAATGCACTTATTATTTTATTAGAATATTACAAACTAGATGGTTTGAGAAAAGCTTTACTTTTTTTTACAATATCACAATAACACAATTTTTGTTACAATTTTTAAGAACTGAGGAGTTGTAGACAAAATACTAGCCCTAACTTAAAACCACTTTCTTTCTTGATGACAACAGAAGATATTTCGAAGAATGCTGTTTTCTAAACAGTTTCTGTTCCCATTAACTTTCATTTTTTTGATAAAATTTGAAGTCAATGAGAATGTCATATTGAGTCACAAAATACATTTGTCCACATGTTCCACCTAAACCTGATGTTGTTCTGACTCCACCCAAAGACATTGCGCAATTCACACCCTGATCAAATCACTCAGTCCAAAACCATCTGGGTGGATCACCAACTGCCCAAACAAAAACCTGATGGTCCATGACAAGTTTCAAAGCACTACAGTGACTTTCAGGCAAGGGCTAATGGTTAAACCTTGAGGGTTACATACAGATCAGCACAAACACAACACAAAATAAAATAATACCCTATATGTCTCTTGGAAAAAGTAAATTGTTAAAAGTTACTCCTTACTTACTAACTAAATAGAAGTGAATATAACTGAATATTTACTCTTTATAGTGTTCCATTTTTATTTTTTTTTTTAACAAAGATAGGCCTATTTTTAATAGGCTAGCATAGCCATTGTCTATGCTTCATAACATCATATTCATATCTTCATATTCTTCATAACATCTTATGTTGTGTTTAACAGAAAAATAAACTTGAAACAAGTTTGGTACAGGTGGAAAATGGGTTTATGATGAATAAATCCTGTGTAAAATTAATATTCGTTTACAAAGTTTTTAATTTTGGAGCGAAGTCAACTAAATTTATGCACGCGATCAACCATTTAATCTGTTTGTAATGTAGCAGTGCTTCCAACATAGACTACAGTTAGCAACAGACTGTTTCGGTATTCACTTTCATGTTTTCCCGGTTTATAACGCACCAAAATGTTGGCATATACACTGCGATTTACTGACAGTAGCGTCAAGCTCCTGTAGGCGGTGGGTTTTAACGTGGAAGCGGAAGTGAAAGTGAAAGAATCCGCGGTTTCAAATCACCCCCGACCAATCAAAAGCACGGTTGATTCACTTCCGGGATTTTCTAAGCGAGTGTTTTTTCGTCATTGTATCAAAATCGGACGACACGTAACGAGCGATTCATACGTCAATTTAAAGAATTCACGACATTGCTCTTCGTGGAGTGGAGAAAAACCTAAATATTACAATAATGTTTACCGCGTAGTTCTATAACAGGATTGTAAATCAAATCTCATCGAGCTATTTGGGAGTGTAATCGGTTGCTTCTCATTCAGGTAAATAACCAAGCATGTGGCTCATATAACAGCGTTATGAATTCGTCAACATTGTTATGAAATGTACAAGATACTTTTCCAATGACACACTAAGAAATGTTTACGTTAGCAATGGTCACCTTGTGACAGTAAATGTACGGTTTAATTTGCGCGTTTGCACGGTCTTTTATCGCTAGTTCTATTACTTTTTTCGAAATGTATAGGTCATGTATTGTATTAATGTGAATTTATACGCCATAAGAAGGAAGAGTATGTTGTATTACGTTAAGTACTGAGTGAATCATGGTTAATATAGGTGATTGGTTTTATGGAGATACACACGCACACACACACACACACCATCCACCCTCTGCACTGATTCAGTTTTCCAGAAATGTTTCGTTGTCTATAGATCAGTACTGAGGCCTGTGAAAATAATGCTGAGGAATTCATGCAAATTTACTAACCCAAATGTTTTCAGTTCTGTGATGACAAAAATCATATATGTTTTCAACATGAATAGCTATTATTTGTTATAATTAGCATTGTCTAGTACATCTAAATCTTCATTTCACTGTGTTCTACTCAGCATCAAGATGCCAGTGGACAGAATGCGAATGCGCCCCTGGTTGGAGCAGCAGATCGAAAGTGGACAAATTAAAGGTCTTCACTGGGTGAATGAGGTGAGGAGATATCTGTACGACAACCTGTTTGCACTTCTAGATGAAGAAAATGGAAAAAAGTTATTTGTTTTTGTTATTAAGACTTTTTATTCTTGTATTTTCAAGTTTATAGCTCACATTCCTACTTTTTATTGTCATAACTGTGTGATATCAACTTACATTCACAAGTTACCTAGAGATGTTCAAAAGTGGCAATTTAAGAGTTAATAAAAATATTTAGAATTGGCATATATAAATTGAGATAAACTTGGTTTCATATTTGCACATTTGTTCAATGACAACTTGTGACATGCACCCTATATTTACCTTGGTATTTTGAATATTTAATCTGAATACACACAAGTATGACTTCAAAACAACGTCAACACTTTTTTATTTGACTGTGAACAATGCTGTACTTTCATAGTCATTGGCTGCTAATTGATTTCACTCTTTAGATTTTGCAAATAATACTTCACTGAAACCATTTTTTTCTTAGGGAAAGGGGTCAGAATGTGCAAATAGACGACCAACTTTACATCAGTCATGTATAAACCAACATTTCTGGCTGTTCTTATTCTTATAGAAGGGGGGCGGGGGCTACATTGTCTTATCATTATGAGTTTATCTGTCACAACTCTGACTTCATGGCTTACACCTGCAAAAAATTTAGTAGTAAATTCACAATTGCAAGAAAATGAGTCTTCTGATAGTCAAAATGACTTTTTTATTATTATTCAGAGGTGGAAACAAGCTTCCATAGATCTTCAATAGAAAATGATGTATCTGTAAAAAAATATTATTAATGTGTGACTCATGTGGCAGTTTGTGTCTTTCTGTGTTGTAAAAACTGCGATTTTGAACATGCTTGAAATGTCACTGGACTCGTTGTACATAGATTAGGTAATAGTTCACTATTCAAATGTTTCCCATAACAGGAAAAAAAGATATTTCAGATACCATGGATGCATGCAGCCAGGCATGGATGGGATTTGGAAAAGGATGCACCATTGTTTATGAAGTGGGCCATTCACACAGGTAACTTTCCCATTTTATGAAGAATAAGTCCAGCTGCTTATATGCGTTTATGCGTTTGCATGTGAGTGTCTTTCTGGGTTGATTATTGTGTTGGTTCTTTTTGTTGATTTGACATTGTGATTCACTTGTTACCCAATTATGTTTTGTCCAGGAAAGTATTGCCCAGGTATCGACAAACCAGATCCTAAGACATGGAAGGCCAATTTTCGTTGTGCTATGAATTCTCTACCAGACATTGAGGAAGTGAAAGATAAAAGCATGAAAAAAGGAAGCAATGCTTTCAGAATGTATAGGATGCTTTCGTCATCTGAAAAAGCTGTTAGGAAAGGTAAGTGCATTTATTGTAAAAGTTAATGAAAGGTTCAATTTTGGAAAATGCTGTAAACGTTGTGGTAAATCTACAGAATGGCACAGCAGTCTTTTAGATTCAGACAGTTTTATTGAATAAAAATGAATGTTATCTGATGTTTTTAACAGTTGATTTACCATTGTTATTCAATTTAAAGATAAGGTAGTTCAATTTAAAGTTAATAAGGTAGATTTTGATGGCTGTCTGCCTACATTTTGGCTTTTTTGTAATGATGATGTATGTGTCCTGGATAGGCATGGGCCAGTATGAGTTTCTGATTGTATGATAACCTTGTATAAATATATCACGGTTTTTGTGATTACTGCTCTGAAATATATTCTTTTTAAATGTCTGGGTAAAAAAACTAAAACTTTTTTCTCCTTTGAATGCAATAAATTTTATTTTGAGAAACATTTAAATATTTTGGAGCAGTACACATGTCAGACTAAATAATTACAATGAATCATTGACTTCTGCTGTCTTCATTTGTTTCAAAAACACTGATTACTTTACAATTTAAAATGGCCTTTTTAGATATAATTCCTGCTGAAGATACTGTTGTCCTTAAAAACCTCAAACAAAACATAAAAAATAAAAACCTTACACATACCGTATAGGAACGGTATAGCAGAAAATGTTGGCAGCTTTAAAACCTTGACTTTTCCAAACCGCAGTATGCCTTAAAAATGGTTATCATCCCATGCCTAATCCTTGATAATTCTTGTTTTGATTATGGTAATATTGCAGTATAGCCTATTAGTGGACATGATGTGTTATATTGATAACACGGAAACTGTCTAGTCTTTTAGTGAAAGTAATTTAATGAGCTCTAGTAAATTCTATTGGCTAAATTCAAATAATCTGTAGCGTCAACTCTGTAGTGCTTTTTACAATGTGTCATGTGTGATTGAGTCAAAGCAGCTTAACATATATGATGAAAAGTGTGTAAAATCCATAATATTTAGCAGTTCTAATGGATGATGACATCAATAAAATTAATGGTATTAAAAAGGAGTTTAGGGATTGAATTGCTTGACACCCTGTGGAATGCTTTGAGGAACATTTCTTTGTATTCTCCTAGTAAAAAAAAAACACGAAACAAAAAAATGATTTCATAAGTGTGGATCATCATTTTTATACTAAATTTACCACATCGCAGCTTGTAATGTCACTATGATAACATTTTTTAAACCTTCAACCGAAACACAAAACTAAAAACTGCCTGTTCAACACCTTTCACATGATACTATTTAGGAGACATCTTTGCTCATACACATTAACCCCCATTTTATTTTTGATGTACAAACTGTTCTTACTGCTATGTTCAAGATCTAAATGCTGTTTTTTAATAAATTTTTTTACCTTTTTATAGGGAGGAAAAAGATGGACCCGGAGCAAAAAGCAAAAGTAGGAACGCATGACCGTACATAAAAAGAACAGCCTCACTAAATATTACAAATGATCTCACAACTGTGCTCAATTCTTTAGAGGGTTTTTCAGAAACGAAAAGCTGGCACTCCGAGAAAATATAAAATGCTAAAAGAACTGAGTGAAGAGGAGTTAAGGGAGGACATTACACCAGACAGCACTGTGCTATTAGCTGGTAAATAAACATTTGTTTTTCCCTCACTTGTTCTACCCTCCAATATCACAGCAATAATGGAGACAGCATTGGATAGTACCCTTTTTTAATCTGCCAAAACGTATTTGAAGACAAAAGGTCGACAAAAAATGTGTATATTTCGTTGCATTAGTCTTGAACCACTTTATATTTACGGACGTGTCTCTAACTGCTATGTACTAAAATTTAAATTTATTGTGAATATATGTTTTAACTTTGTTTTATAATGTAGCTATATTTGACGTAGCTTAACGTTGTATTTCTCACGATATAACTCTGTAACTTTACCCTTAACAAACCTTTAAATGCATATCCAGACTTACAGACTCTAAATTTAACACCTTACTTTACATTTACCTTCATTCGTTGTACAATTTAGATTTTAGATGACGTTTGTACATTATAGTTAAAGACACCGAATATAAAGTGGGAGCGATCGTATCAAAAAAGTGTCTTCTGAATATTGCTAGAGATCAGAAGTAAATTTTATTAACGTTTTTGTTTTAACCTACTGGTCTCAATGTGTTTTTTGACAACCAAAATATGTCCACATGCTATTTGCCTTAAACAGTATTTCTGTTTTATTATGTAAATACAAACTTGTTTTTTTGTTAAATGCTTTGCTGAAACCACTTGTGCTCTTTGTTATTAAAGTGCCCCTATTATGCTCATTTTGTTTCGGAGGTCTCCTATATTAAATTTACATGCATACAAGGTCAAAACATTTTCATCACAATTCACACGTTAAATAATAATCAAATTTCTCAAAGTGTCTGAAAGGATTTGTTTGAAGATTCGCTTTTTCTGAACTCCTCCATTCCAAGAGCCTATTCTGCTCTCATTGGTTTTCTGTTCACCTTGCGTATTAGAAATGAAACCTTGATTACCATATCTGCTAAGGAGTTTTGTTATCCTCAAGCGTTGGTAAAAAACGAAAATGGTAAAAATATTTTAGGCCACTTTGAGCATGTGTCCGATGATTAATCATTGGAAGAACTAGTTGATCAACTCAAACCTGCATTGGAAGCATGACTTAAGCAGGACTTTTATACTGGTAAGTTTTTACTTTGTGTTTTTCATTACTTTTTCAAATCTTATAGCTGTATAATAGGTCTATATATGTATATGTGTTCCATAAATGCAAGCAAAGAGTTTGTATGTATACACAAGTAACATTAGCTGGATAATTCCATTTCATTTTTTGTAAGCTGTATGTTTGAGCTTAAAGTAGAATAAAAGTCTACTTAACATATATGCAAGTGTTTCATGTATTCCTGTTTGATTTAAGCTGCACACGATGCCTCGCACTCTCAAAGGCTATCATTATAAATGGCAGTGTAGATTAGATGCAAGCAGGTGATTGATTTTCATTCAGTCATTATAAGAGGAGTTTTTGTGAGTGCACAAGTTAGAAGGAATAGAATTACACTAGAATAAACATAAATTGACAATGAATGTTTGAGATTGAAATAAACAAGTTCCACTGTTTTAGGGTGGGTCACGTTTGATGGAGGTCAAAGGCAGCCACTGAATAAGAAAGCCATTTATTACACAAATGTATTACAGACCTAAAGTGGACTTTTGAGACTCATTTTAGCAGTTCAGAGCAATGGTTTCATATGAAAATACCAAATTTTATCTTAATTTTGATCTTTAAAACATTGCAAATCATTTATTTTCAGCTGGTAATGTTGTGATTAAGAGGAAAAAAGCATAATAGGGGCACTTTAAGGCAAATGCAACATGGTTTCTTATTTTGTGACATCTATTCTTAAATTAAGGGTAGTGTATTAAATCGTGGGTCATTCTAAGCCCCGGGTAAATGAAGGGTTTCCACATCCCATCAATGGTAACTTACAAGTAATGTCAACAAATCATTTTCAGTACTCATACACTGATTCACAGTGTACAATCGTCACTGGGTATATATTTTTCTGCATACACTAGTGTAGTCACAGGCACAGGCAAGGATAGTATACTTCATTTGCCTGGTATGTGTACATGTCTGCGCATGCACACTTTCAATACTACATTCTACGCTGAGTCTTACATATGTGTAAAAGTTCAAGTATACTTTAAGCTTTAACATCCTCAGTTGCATATTTGAAGTGATAGTTTCCTTTATTTACTCGTTTACTTGTAAAGTTAAACCATACTCTAAAGCAGGGGTGCTCAAACTTTTCCTTATGAGGGCCAAAAAACAAACTAGATTACGGGCTGTGTGCCAAAGGTGTAAACCCCAAACTCTTTGACATTCAATTTTCCATGAATAATTTCTTATTTTATTTCCCAATATTTAAAAATAACTACAAAACATTGCTTTAAATTGTATTAACTAATGCGAAATTGTGCAGTTTTATAATGAAATGTTTACAGTAAAAACATAATTACATTAACAACACAATGCAGTTCAATGCTGAATACACTAAGCTGCACATGCCTTTGATTTGATTTGCTTCCCGACATCTTGTGCATTGCCATCTATCCATCAAGTAAAATTATTCACATTATACAAAGTCAGATTCATTTACAAAATAAATTTACATTAAATTTGAAACGACGATCCATGTCAGAGATATTTGCCCCAACCAACCCTCTTCATCATTCTCCCCATCTTCTCAAATGGGATGATGGGCCCAATCAAAGGTTCTCATGGTCCAACTTTGGCCTATGGGCTCTAATTCGGGCATCTCTGCTCTAAAGGCATGGTCAGATCAGCTTAAAGACCCTTTTACACAGAGTGCAATTAAACAGCTTGAATGCTCTTGAATTAACTGAGTGATTAAACTGCACAAATGTGATGATGCTGTTGAATCAAAATAATGCATCCCTATGGAGCTGTTTATACCATGTGTGATCAATGACCGCATGACAAAGCATTGTCCAAATGGGCTGTCCAATTGAATTTGACCTTCAAGTGACATATCCCGGATATGCCATTTTTGCACGTAGATTGGTGGTTCCATAGCACTGAAAGCATCAACTAGTGTGCAGGCATAAAACGAGTTCAGTCAGCTAGAGTTGTTTCAATTCCGATACTTGTATTGAAAATGCCAACAATAAAGCAAAATTTTCTAGCATCGCTATTGGTGAGTATTTGAAACCTTAAACTGATCCGATACAAGATTTAGTTATGCCTGCTAGCTTTGCTTAACGCTACAAACCCAAAGTGCTACAAAAGCAAGCAATCACGGTGTAGAGCATTGAAGAAGAGTTGAAACTGAGCTAGCAGTATGTTGATGTTTGGGACTGGGATATTTCAGACTGGGCCAACCAGCCAGTAAAACAGAGGGTTAAACAAGTTTAACAACTTTAACACGAGTAATGAATCATTTGAAGACGTGTCACACTACTGAATACAGTGGTTTCACAAAGGCTAGTGCACAGAAGGCGATGATCAATGACAGAATCTACAAAGTGTGAAAGGGTTTTTCAAATGAAGCCAAACGTTTTCAAAAGACTGTTAAAGATGACTGAAAAAATATTGAGTGTTCTGAAAAACTAGTTGTCTCAAATGTCAATTTTGCCACTTTATTGAGCCCTGGTGTAGTTTGCTTGGATATATTTATACGTCTTTGCTTTATAAAATAACTGTTCAAAAGTAGTTTATAATTTAATACTTTATTCCAGTGATTTTAAAGATGATTTTTCAGCTTAGTTACTCCAGTTTTCAATCACATGATCCTTCAGAAATCACTCTAATATTAATTATTATTATTATTATTATTATTATTAATGGTAATAGTAATAAAAACAGTAATGACTGGAGTAATAATTTCATTTGAAACTACATACAATTAGAAAGAAGCTATTAAAAATGGCAATAAATATTTAACAAGTGAACATTTTTTTTTACATTTAATAAATGCCGCCTTGAAGAACAGAATAATTTCCTTAAAAAGAAAAATGGAAGAAAAAAAAAACGCTAAGTCTGAAGCGCATCATAAAGTAATTAATCAATTAATTGAAGGCTATAGCTGTATAAACAAATACACACCCAGGTATGGGATCGGTATTGGGAACAGAATAAGTGTATCAAAACATCTCTACAGTCAGCACTACCTGTTGTGAAAGTATGGATTTGCCAGGTGTGTAAAAGGGCCTTTTATAAACAGGAAACTCTCCCTCAAATTTACAACGTTTTGATCATTTCCCCTCAAATGAAAAATTATTTAGTTGACTTTATTTGTCCCCATAGTAAAATTTCAATTGCATCTACACTCACAAAGACATCAAACATTTCACATAGAGTTTAGTTATTAGCTCTCCTTTTAATATTTAATTTTTTCTATTAAGAATATTTCCCAAAATGTTTAACTGAGCAAGGAAATTTTCACAGTATGTCTGATAATATTTTTTTCTTCTGAATAAAGTCTTATTTGTTTTATTTTGGCTAGAATAAAAGCGGTTTTTAATTTTTTAAAAACAGTTTAAAAAGGTTGAAATTATTAGTCCCTTTAAGCTATATTTTTTCCATATCAACAGAACCAAGTCTACAGAACAAACCATCGTTATACAATAACTTGCCTAACTACCCTAACCTGCATAGTTACCCTAATTAACCTAGTTAAGCCTTTAAATGTCACTTTAAGCTGTATAGAAGTGTCTTGACAAAATATCTAGTAAAATATTATGTACTGTCATTATGGCAAAGATAAAATAAATCAGTTATTAGAGATTTATAAACTATTATGTTTAGAAATGTGTTGAAAAAAAATCTCTCCGTTACACAGAAATTGAGGGAAAAATTAACAGGGGGCTAATAATGCAGGTGGGCTAATAATTCTGACTTCAACAGTATATATAAATAAATCATTAATAAATATGGTACCCCTACTCTAAATAAATACCCAGTCTACTGACCATCAACTGCTACTGAGGGAGGAGCAATTTAAAAGCTTTCTCCACAACTGCACATGATCTGTTGATCGCTAAACATGTAACCCTAACAAACTAAAACCATATTGGTCCACAAGTTTGGCACCCCTAATGCTATGTATTGGAGTAAAACAACAAAAGTGTTGATTATCCCACTTTGAATTGACAAGTGTGAAACATTCCTTTACCCTGGGTCAACGGCATCCTTTAGAATAACAATAACCTGAGCTTAAGTTCAGTGTGAAAAATCCTTTTTGTACTACGATATGCATATGCACTGAATGACGTTAACGTTGCTACATGTAAAATACATGTAGCTCAAATGAGTCCAATGTATTTTAGTAGAAATATTATAAAAGATAAGGTCTCTTAAGATGTTCTTAATCATAACACAGAGCAGGAGAGCTGCCCTGAGAGAGAGGCGGCTGTAGGTGAACCGCCTGATTTTTGTGCTGTTGTTGAAGTGGCAACAGAGACAGAAGAACAGACCACTCGGCCTCTCCAGGATTCTCATGTTTCATCGTACAGTGGTAGGGTTCATTCTTGCATTCATCTCTAATGTCCTCAAATGCAACTGCACGTCTTTGAGTTTTATTCTATACTTTGCCTCAACAGAGAGTGACACAGAGAGCACATACAGTGAAGAAGACTTGGTGCAGGTATGAATGTACACTTGTTTTTAAATATATATTTCCTTTTCTTATTTTATACATTGTAAATAAGTTAAGTCTTTTAATTTGTTTAAAGCAAATACAAAAATTCACTACCGGTGGCTCAGTGGTTAGCACTGTCGCTTCACAGCAAGGTCACTGATTCAAGTCCTGGCTGGGCCAGTTGTCATTTCTGTGTAGTTTGCATGTTCTTCCCATGTTTGCGTGGGTTTTCTCCGGGTGCTCCGGTTTCCCCACAGTCCGAAGACGTGTGCTGTGGGTGAATTGGATGAACTAAATTGGCTGTAATGTATGAGTGCATGTGTGAATGCAAGAGTGTATGGGTGTTTCCCAGTACTTGGTTGTGGCTGGAAGGGCATAAAATATATGCTGGAAAACTTGGCGGTTCATTTTGCTGTGGTGACCTCTAAAAAAAATAAGGGACTAAGCCAAAGGAAAATGAAGGAATGAATGAATGAAATTTGCCACTGTTCTAAAGTTGATGAGTACTTTCAGAGTACTTTTTAAATTTCTCTTATTCTGAAAATATGTATTGTGCTTGACAGTAATAGTAAAAGCATTTTATAATTGTAATTTTACGAAAGAGATTTATTACAAGTAAATGCCTATTTTTAAAGCAAAAATTTGTAAAAAAAAAAAAAATTGTGGAAACAGATTTAAGATTTTTTTTTCAATAATGAAAACTATTTCTAAAACTCTAGTATTACTGTACTTTAAAATAGCATAATAAATGCATCTATGGTCAGAAAAAGACTTAAAGAGCACCTATGATGAAAAGAATCTTTTATAAGCTGATTGGACAGAACTGTGTGTAGGTATAGTGTGTCCACAGTCATATTGGGGTGATATAAACACAATAAGTCTCTCTTTTTTTTAAATTTCCTGATGTTAAAATAGGATCCAAATCCCTCTCATTTTGAGGTCCACCGCAACGTGACATAGGAGTGCGGTTTCCCCGCCCACCAAATTGATTGAAAGTCTTGTATGAACATGTCTGTAGTAATGCGTATAATCATATAAACTAGACATGGACATGAGCAAAGCAACCCAGACTAAAAGATCTGTTCAGCGCTCCGTGATCATCATCAAATGTGATCAAGAATGAGTTTTACAAAGTTTAAAATTTTTTTTTAAAACAGTGCATGTTAGTAATGAATTACAGAGATTTTCCCGTCTTAATCACCACAGCTGCATGTCAGTACAGCTATAAAAGAAGATGCCTCAATCCCGGTTTGTGGAATTTAAATCAGGTTTATTTTGTACATTAACATAACGGATATCCATACAGCAGTAGATAGTAATGTATATCCTGTCATGTTTGCTGTGTAAAAACAGTGCAAAGTTATGTGTGTGTGTGTGTGTGTGTGTGTGAAATTTGTAACAACATTTTGTGACTCATCGTTGCAACTCCACAACACATACATCAAATAATTATTGGGAAAGTTCTTACTGTAGTATTTCTCACAAATGTTACGTGAGATCTGCTTGCTTCTTGCCTGTCACTGTGCTGTTTATCTGAAGCAGCCAAGGAGGAGATTAAGGCACACTCTGACAGGCACACGTAGGAACGGTGGGCTGGGAGAACCAGCATTAAGGCACAGGCAACAAAAACAGCTACATTGTGTTCAGAGCAGAAAATCCAATATTCTGAAAGGTCTAATAAAAAATCTGATAGGTGTTTTGAGCTGGAACTTTACAGACACATTCTGGAGACACAAAATATCTTAAATCAAGAAAAAGGGGTAAAATGGCTGCCCTTTAAATCATTCAATAAAAAACAGGAGTATACATAGACGTGCAAAGTAGAAATTATTCGTGTTCTCATTAAACGCTTAACAACTTTTTTTCCCTCTCCCTTCAGCTTCCTCAGGACCTGTCTTTAAAATCTTCACAAAAATCATCATGCGGTTCTGTGTTAAGGATCCCGCCGTCAGCTCAATCCTCACCAAACACACTATTCACATCAGTAAAAACGAATTTTAAAATAACCAGCTCCAGAGAAGACTCGCCCATAGTTGCTTATAACACTCCTCCATGGTTTTCTTGCTTGTTTAATTTCCGTAATGTCACAGATGGAGAACCATCGAGCCCAGCCCTCACTCCAGATCTCACCAGCAGCACAACTTCTCAGGCAAGTGCGACATCTAAAGCTATGGACCTCTCTGTTGCAAAACATGACACGACACTACAGTGAAGACAGCTGAAACGTACAACTTGCTGCTGTTCACCTGATACACTTATGGCTAATAATTCAGCATTAACCAAGTGCTCCCAGGTGCTAAAACAATCTTGTTGATGGTTAGCTTTAAAACCAAACTAGCTACCTAAATCCGTTATACTGGGTAATTCTGTTTTAGAATTATATAGCAACACTCTACCTCATTTTCATAATTGTATCCAGTCTACCTCACAGATGTGACAGTTTATGACAGGGTTGTCAGTGTAAGCTAGGAATACTGCAGCATTGGGAGAACACGAGTTTGCATTAGTAACATTTACTTGTGGATATCTGATGTAACTAAATGATCAAAAAAATTAAATATAATAGGAGATTTCTTGGGATGCTTTTCTAAAGCACAAGGTTGAGATCAGAGTTTGAAGGAGATGCTTAAAGGGTTAGTTTAGGGCAGGGGTGCCCAAACCCTCCTGGAGGGCAGATGTCCTGCAAAGTTTAGTTCCAACCCCAATCAGATACACCTGGTCTAGTTAATCAAGCTCTTACTAGGCTTTCTAGAAACATCTTTGCAGGTGTGTTGAGGCTAGTTGGAGCTAAAATCTCCAGGACCAAGTTTGGTAACCCCTGGTTTAGGGTAATTATGTTATGAATTACTCACTCACATGTAGTTCCAATACTCTGAGACCTTCGGAACACAAATTAAGATATTTTATATTATAGGTCTTAAACTCAGTTCCTGGAGGGCCGCAGCTCTGCACAGTTTTGCTCCAACCCTGATCAAACACAGCTGATCCAACTAATGAAGATGTTATTGACCACTTCGATTATTTGGATCAGCTGTTTAATAGGGTTGGAGCAAGACTGTGCAGAGCTGCGGCCCTCCAGGAATTGAGTTTGAGACCTATGTTATAGATGTAACCTGAGAGCTCTCTGACCCTCCATGTCCAACAATGGTCCAGAGATGTTTAAAGTCTAGAAAAAGAACCAAAACGTTGTCAAATTTAATGTGACTTCAGTGGTTCATCTGTGACCATATGAAGCTCCAAGAACACTTTTGTGCACCAAAAACACTGTTAAAAAGACTTTGTTTGCCTGAGTCTTCCTGAGGGTGTGCGTTTACCACAGTCAATAGGATGCTTGCGTGATTCAATACGTTGTTTTGCCTGTAGTAAACATGCAACCCTGACATGTCGTTAGGAGAAGACCAAGGCAAACAAAGTAGTTCCAAATTGTTTGGCACACATAGTTTTTTTTGAAGCCTTATGATTACAACATAGGTCTCAAACTCGATTTCTGGAGGGCCACAGCTCTGCACAGTTTTGCTCCATCCCTATCAAACACAGCTGATTCAAATAATCGAGTTGCTCTTAAGAGTTACGAACACCTTCATTGGTTGGATCAGCTGTGATGGTAAGGGTTGGAGCAAAACTGTGCAGAGCTGCGGCCCTCCATGAATTGAGTTTGAGACCTATGTTATAGATGAAACCTGAGAGCTCTCTGACCCTCAATAGACAACAATGGTCCTGAGACGTTCAAAGTCTAGAAAAGGAACCAAAAACGTTTTCAAAAATTTGATGTGGCTTCCGTGGTTCATTTGTGACCATATGAAGCTCCAAGAAACTTTTGTGCACCAAAAACACTGTTAAAAAGACTTTGTTTGCTTGAGTCTTCAGGGTGCATATTTACTACAGTACCCTGACATGTCATAAGGAGAAGTCAAAGGCAAACAAATTAGTTTTTACAAATTGTTTGGCACACAAAAGAGTTTTTGGAGCTTTATGTGATTATGGCGTAGGTCTCAAACTCCGATTTCGGAAGGGCTGCAGTTCTGCACAGTTTTGCTCCAAACCCTGTCAAACACATCTGATCCAAATAATCAAGGTGTTCAAAAGAGATCTGATTAGTTGAATCAGCTGTTTTTGGTCAGGGTTGGTGCAAAACTGTGCAGAGCTGCAGCCCTCCAGGAATTGAGTTTGAGATCTATGAATTACAGTTCAACCACACTGAGGTCACATGGAATGTTTTATGTCCTTGAATGTCTATGGTTGATAAAGGAGCTCTCATGTTTAATCTAAAATAAAACAATTTGTGTTCTGAAGATGAACGAAGGTCTTAGGGAATTGGAACCGCATGATGGTGAGTAATTAATACGATTTTTTTTGGGGGGGGAACTAAATAACTAGGTCCTGGAGGGCCAATGTCCTGCTGAGTTTAGCTCCGACTTGCATCAACACCTGCCAGGAAGTTTCTAGTTCATAGTTCTCAAACTTAATTCCTCAAGAGCCGCAGCTCTGCACAACTTTACCCCAACCCTTATCAAGCAGAGCTGATCCAATTAATGAAGGTGTTCATGACTCTTTTGAGATCCTCGATTATTTGGATCAGCTGTGTTTGATAGGATTGGAGCAAAACTGTGCAGAGCTGTGGCTCTCCAGGAATTAAGGTTGAGACCCATGTGCTAGTATATCTAGTAAGAGCTTGATTAGCTGGTTCAGGTGTTTGATTAGGGTTGGAACTAAACTCTCCAAGACACCGGTCCTCCAGGACCGAGTTCGGACACCTCTGTTTTATGGGATTCTGTACATGTTCATATAAAATTGTCTTTCTTTTTGTTATTGTATTACAGAACTGTCTGCTTGGGGATGGTTTTACAGTTTTACTTGAAGTTGAGCTCTCTCGTGTCAGTGGGGCTAGACATACTTGAATAGAGATGCTTAACAAATTAGAGTTGTGTATTATCAAAGCGGCTTTTTTGTGTTTAAAATCTTGTTTTGACGCTTTTGAAATGTATTTTTACAGTCATAATGAATGAATACAGCACAGAGATTTAAAAGCAAATATAAAAACAGGTTTATTGTAGTGTCAAAGATTAAAAAAAAACAAATTACACAATACAAAATCTTTTCAACACATTTGTTTTAGGACTAAAACAGTGGTTTTAAAGTGTTAGTAGTGGTAATAGTTAAGAAAAATATTCAGTCCAAAAGCATATCACTTTGGTTGCTGCATCTTGAATGATTTTACAATAGGTGGAAGATGAAAGTCGAAGTTTTACAAGTTAGACTGCGTGTGTGTGTTTGTGTGTGTGGTGGCCTAAATGGTAATGTTGCTCTTTTTACTTCATGTCATTTGCTTTGTTTTCTATTATTTAATTTTCACTACAAGCGCTAGTGGTGAACAAATTCATGTTATTATTGGCGCACTACATAAGACAAAACTTTGTACATCTATAACCAGCTTATAATAATTGCTGAACTCGAAGTATGCTTCACTGAATTGAGAACATTTAAATACACAAAATCTCAATCATATGTGGCTTCTCAAATTCTGTGGACACAGATGAAGTAAGATTGTACGTTGTTGCACTTGATAGTAAATCACAGTTGAAGCTCTGCTGTTAGTTCTTTCTGTAGAGGTTAGAGACTGCATACAGACTGGCTTTTACAACAAAAAAATGGTGAAATTGTTTAAAAAAACCACAAGTAACTGAGGTTGTAGAAAGAAGTCATCCCCCTTACTTCATTTTTAGGGATTTGAAATGTTGGGTGATCCAGACTCCCGGTCTGGATGATGTAAAGAGAAACTGTTTTTACTTCTCAAAGTATGGCAAATAAAAGAACTTGAATCCTCTTCGTCCCCGAACTGCACAGCTTATATAGATCACATGATAAACTGGAAAAAATGAAGAGCACAGGGTTAAGTTTTAAGTTCTTTTGTTAATATTATTTTTATTATTATATAAAAGCATTTAAGAAATTAAAGGTGCAATATCTAGATATCTGTTGCACAGTTAAAAATGTGGGAAAAGAAAAATGAAACAAACAAATGCAAGTACGATTAATGCCCAGACATAAAAACTCAATCATAATACAAATCTACATGTAAAGATCAAACAAACAAGGATAGGAATGTTGAAATAAATATACAATACAGAATAAAAACCACAAAACATTTAATCTAGAATCGTCTTTTCTCAGTTTTATTCGAAATGCAAATTTTATCTTTTCAAATTTGGCTGAAAACCCACTGACAATAATCGGAAGTAGGGCTGCACGATATTGGAAAAATCTAACATTGCAATATTTTATTCTGCGATTTATATAGTTGAAGTCAGAATTATTAGCCCTCCTTTGAATTTTTTTTTTCTATTTTAAATATTTCCCCAATTATGTTTAACAGAGCAAGGAAATTTTCACAGTATGTCTGATAATATTTTTTCTTCTAGAGAAAGTCTTGTTTTATTTTGGTTAGAATAAAAGCAGTTTAAATTTTTTTTAAAGGTCATTTTGAGGTCAATATTATTAGCCCCTTCCGGCAATTTTTTTTTTCTACAGAACAAACCATCGTTATACAATAACTTGCCTAATTACCCTAACCTGCCTAGTTAACCTAATTAACCTAGTTAAGCCTTTAAATGTCACTTTAAGCTGTATAGAAGTGTCTTGAAAAATATCTAGTAAAATATTATGTACTGTCATCATGTCAATAATAAAATCAATCTATTAGAAATTAGTTATTAAAACTGTTATGTTTAGAAATGTGTTGAAGAAATCTTCTCTTTGTTAAACAGAAATTGGGGGGGGGAATAAACAAGGGGGGCTAATAAATCTGACTTTAACTGTATATATTGCGATAGGAATACGGTTTGACTTGATTTGTTGAATGTCTATTTGGAAAAAAATTACAATTTTATAATTACTGGGATGATTCTGTTGGAGAGCGCATCTGCATAAACAATCTACAAGCAGAAATTCAATAATGAAAAGAGTTAATTAAATTAACAGCATTTTATTGTTTTCAGAGAAGTTGATCTCTATTCAGGTATGTAGTAATTGAATAAGCAAATGTAAAATAATATTTTTTGTTGTGATAACTCAATAAAATGAATAGTTATTAATTTTTCAAAGTTACAAACGGTACAATTTTGTATGCCTAAATGTGTTTAAAATCCTCACAAAGTCACAGGCCTCAAAAAAAACGATTAAAAAAATAGTAAACTATAATCCAGATTCAACATTGTGTATAATTGCGATGACTATTGCGAATGATCAAGTTGCGATATCGATGCTGAAACGATATATTGTGTAGTCCTATTCGGCATCCACACTAACTAGCCGTCTACTGGTGGTGTAATGGTCACATGAGAGGAGCTTGATTAATCAGGGAACGATACGCAATAATCCAGAAGATCAGTCAGAGCACGACTGTGGCTAGCTAC
Source organism: Danio aesculapii (assembly GCF_903798145.1). Lineage (NCBI taxonomy): Eukaryota > Metazoa > Chordata > Actinopteri > Cypriniformes > Danionidae > Danio > Danio aesculapii. The sequence continues at coordinate 21,155,297 of NC_079435.1, read as the reverse complement.
GCCTCAAAAGTTTGAATTTCAGTCAGTCTATAAGGTTTACAAACTAAAACAGGGTCAAAGATGCTGGTGTAGTGTAGATGTTAAATGTAGCAGTAACAAAACGTTTGCATTTTAAACTGGAAATGCATGAGTGTGAACGTGTTTGTTTAGAACACAAAATATGATATTTAGAAGAATGTTGGAAAACAGTCACCATTAACAACCATAGTAGGTAAATATACACTACCTGACAAAAGTCTTGTCGGCTATCCAAGTTTTAGGATCAACAAATACTAACTTGACTTCTAGTTGATCATTTGGTATCAGAAGTGGCTTATATGAAAGGCAAAGGCCTCTAGATTACGCTTATTTTATCAAAATAAAATATTATCATGCCTTGAATTTGAATTATTTAATTAGGACAAGAAGGTATGACTTTGCTTAGACAAAAGTCTTGTCACTTAACAGAAATAATGTACAGTATAGAATATAAAGTCATGGCGTAGTGGAAAAATAATTAATATTGTGTATGACTCCCATGAGCTTAGACGACTGCATCCATACATCTCTACAATGACTCAAATAACTTATTAATAAAGTCATCTGTGATGGCAAAGAAAGCGTGCTTGCAGGACTCCCAGAGTTCATCAAGATTCTTTGAATTCAAGTTCAGTCAAGTGCCTCCTCCATCTTACCCCAGACATGCTCCATAATGTTCATGTCTGGTGACTGGGCTGGCTAATCCTGGAGCACCTGACCTTCTTTGCTTTCATGAATGTTGATGTGGAGGCTGAAGTACGAGGAGTGTTATCCTGCTGAAAAATGTGCCCTCTCCTGTGCTTTGTAATGTAAAGGGCAGCACAAATGTCTTGACACCTCAGTCTGTTGATGTTGCCATCCACTCTGCAGATCTCTCGCACACCCCCCATACTGAATGTAACCTCAAACCATGATTTTTTTCCTTTCACCCAATTTGACTGATTTCTATGAGAATTTTGGGTCCATGCGGGTTCCAATAAGTCTTCTGCAGGATTTGTGATGCAGTTCAATAGATGATTCACCAGAAAAATCTACCTACTGCCACTTTTCCAAATGATCAACTAGAAAGCAAGTTAATATTTGTTGCTCTTAAAACTGAGATCAGACAAGACTTTTGACAGGTAGTGTATATTGGAGTCAATGGTTACAAGTGGCTAGAAATATCTTCTTTTGTGTTCGACAGAAAAAAAAATTCAAACGGGTATTGAACAAGTGAAAGATGAGTAAATGATGTCATGTTTGATTTTTAGGTGAACTATCCCTTTAAAAATGCTGTTTGTTTAAAGTCAGTTTCTCCTACTGCGGTCACATCTTTTACTGCATTATACAGAAATAGATTGTTTATAACACTACAATATGTTATCTAAGGTCCAAAATCCATTACTGATACACACTAAATCAAAGCTGACTATAAATTAAAAAAGCATTTAGATCTTACCACCAGGAATGAAGAGGAGAAATCCAGGAACAAAGAAAATTGCACTCGAAACACCTAAAAAAGGAGCATAAATAGAAACATTACTTTAATGGCATTACATTATTCTCTTCTAGATTTGACATGAAACTGGTTATTTAGGGTGTGTTCACACTTTGGGAGGTTTGGTTTGATTAAAATAAACTCTGGTATAATTACTGGTCTGGTTCATGTGAACAAGTATGAATCTGTCATCCAGACCTTGGTAAGTAACAAACATGTGGGCCAAGACCACTCAATAAGTGGGTTTCTGTCCACTTTCAAATGAGGTCTGGTGCCAGTCAAATGATATATGAACACAGTATGGACAAAATACATCTAAACAAACCAAAAACAGCACGTGATGTAAAAAGATGATCATAAAAAGCCAGGTCCATCGTCGGGTGCAGTAAAGAAATTTCTGCGGTTGTTTTGAGTCTTAAAGGGATAGTTCACCCAAAAATGAAAATTAACCTCAAATTGTTCCATACCTTTGAGTTTCCTTTTTCCGATATTTTGAGAACTGTAACCATTGACTATTATTGTTGGAAAAACAAAAACAAATACTATGGAAGTCAATGGTACAGGTTTCTTAAATTACTTTCTGTTCTACAACAACTCAAAGGTTTGGAACAAGCGAATGTTGAGTAAATGATGACAGAAGTTTCAGTTTTGGGTGCACAATCTCTTTTTTTATAAGGTCTTCATGATATGAAATTACTATGATACGTATTAAGTTATTATGATTAAGTTGTTTTAGATGTTCTGTTTCATTGCAAATAATTTGTCAGATATAAAATACATATTTTTTATCTTCAGTTTTGATCTTAACAATGTAAACATTATGCGAACCAGAACCAATTGTTTGTTTTCTTTTTTCCCAAAACAAGTGTAAACACACCCTAAAGATACTTTCACACAGAGTATGAAAGTATGAGGCAAAGACGCTCTTGAATCAAAACAATAGATTCCTATAAAGCCTTTCACACCAGCTGCAATCAATAATGGCAGAATTCAGGGAATTTTTAAATTATATGAGGCATCCTTCATCCTCATTCATGAACACATGAAGAAAAAGAGGTGTAGAAGGGCATGAAAAGCCCAGACAGAAGCTGAAATCTTTCAGTAGTTATTTGGCAGCCCTGCCCTTCATCATTTTGAGCTTTGGATCATGTGCCAAATCTGCTGCAGTTACACTTTTGGCAAGATTGGTGAGATTTTCCGTTAGAAAAAAAGGATGCCAAGCATTTGTTATTTTTGATCTCCAAAAGCAGAGCAATTTAATAAAAGTCACAGCGACAGTCATAAGCATGGTAAATTGTTTGTGTTTGGGGTTTAATGCCAAACTTTATTTTAATTGTTGTATATTGAGCAGTGTATGAGGTTAAAGGGAGTGTTCACGCAAAAAATTCAATTCTGTCAACATTTATTCACCGTTCACTTGTCACAAACCTGTTTGAGTTTTAAGATATTTTGAAAAATGTTGAAAACCAGTAGCCATTGACTGCCATAGAAATAGTTTTTGTTACCTGCAACATTCTTCAAAATATCTTCTTTTGCGTTCAACAGAAAAAAAGAAGCTCATAAGGGATTGAAAACAATAGACGAGTAAACAATGAGTAAAATTTCAACTTTGAGTGAACTATCCCTTTAATGTAAAATTAAAATAGGATACAAATGGAAGCTGGGAAAATGGCATTGTTGTGGTCAGTGGTCGTTTGCCATAGGCGAACAGTAGTTTCATATTCAGTGTGAAGCAGTTTTTCTGCAATTGTTTTGTGGGCCTTCATGTCTGTAGCTGGAGTCGGATTTTTTAAAGACATGCAGAGCACTGATTTATTAACTGCATAACATGTGCACATAGGTTTGTGTGCTAAAGTAATCCTGTTTATGTCTCATCTGTATTTAGAGCCATTATCTCTGACAGTGCTTACCTGCATGAGGGTTTAACTGTATGACAATGCCTGTAAAGATCAAAGCTGATAGGAAAGAAGAAAGAGGGGGGGGGGGAAGAAAGATAATACATTTACTAAGCAGCTGACAATCACATCTGAATTCACCATCTGTGCTTAAGATCACAGTTGACAGCAAGATAAATACAGACAGCACTTTACAAGTCAGACACAAACAACACCTTCCCCCTGAGATCTCGAGTACTTGTTATGATCAAGAGGGATAAAAGTCTCACCAACTCCAGTGATTAACAGGAGGAATGAGGCGAGAACCACTCGTCTGTTCTTCTTCACTAGTGGGTGAGACGTCCACCTGAGAACAATCCACATGCAATAAATAATGAGAAATGAAACAAATATCACATGATTTTAATTAACTTCGGCTTAAAAATCTCATGCTGAAGTTTATGAATAGAGGTTGTTACCCGCAGCAGTGAGCAGACAGCTGTGTGACTGAGCTGAGTGTGCTGAATGACCACTGAGAGCTGCAGTAGGACAAAGTAGCAGGATCGCTGCAAAACAGTTGAAGACGAAATAAATAGCCATATTGTAATATATTTGAATTCTTTTTCAAATACAGCAGGTATAATTAATATTGAACCAATTTTCGCCATCAGAAAATATATATTTGTTGACTTGAAAATGTTCAGTAATCCATACATACATACAAAAAAATCAAAACTTAAATTAGTTCAGAAATGAAGTTATGTTTAATAAAATGAAATGTCTCCGAGGGAAAGTACTGAACACATGAAGAAAGGGAGGTGTAGATAGGCATGGAAAGCCCAGTCAGCAGCTAAAATCTTTCAGTAGTTATATAGCACCCCTGGCTCTCATCAGTGTAAATGAATATTAGCTGCTTCAGTCTCAATACCTACATTACTAGATGATGAAGATGAATCCAGGGTGGATGTTTTAGCAAGATAGTCACCCCAAACACAGCCAAGGAAACTGTCAAATGGTTTCAGAAAAAATAACACTCCTAGAATGGCTCAGCTGATTTGAATCCAATAGAAAATAAGAAATAAAAAGATCAAAGTTTATAGACGAGACCCACAAAACTGTTCTCCATACCAGAGGCGTCTTGAAGCTGTCATTACCAAAAAAGCCTTATATACAAAGTATTAAATACATTTCAGTTCAGTACTTTCTCTTTGTGTCTTCATACTGACATTTTTTTGTATGTTTGGGTTGTTTGTGTTTTTACTAAATATGGGTCAATTTTATGTCAACAGCTCCTTTAGAAATATATATTACCAGGACAAATCATGACGCAATTACTACTAACAGACACTTTTCTTCTGGAGAAAGTCTTGTTTCTTTTAGTTTGATTGGAATAAAGAAAATACAAAAAAAAGTTAAAAATATTAAGATCAATGTGATTAGACCCCTTATTAGCCAATCTTTTTAGTTTTTTTGCTTGGCTACAGATTAAAACACTACTGCTCAATGATTTATCTAATTAATCTAACATGCCCAGTTAACCTAATTAACTTTAAGCTGAATACTAGTATCTTGTGAAATAACTAGAAAAATATTATACACTCATCAAGGCAGACAGAAAATATATCAGGTTTAAAAATCTCTCCGTTAAACAGCACTTTAGAAGTATTTGAAAATTATTTAAGTTGCACCCAAGGGCTAACAATTTGATCGTTATCTATAAAAAAAAAAATTATATATATATATATATATATATATATATATATATATATATATATATATATATATATATATATATATATATATATATATATATATATATATATATGAATGATCACACACACATAAGGAAAGAGTTTGTTTACCAAATCTGTCACTTGTTTTCTGAATGAAACAATTGTGGAAAATGAACATGCTGGAATAAAATGTATTTTAAAAAGTTGTTGATGTCACAGTGTTTTAATATTTGCATTTACAACCTTGCATTTCTAACAAGAAAAATTTGTAAAAAGTTAATTATGTATAGGAGCAGATATGAAGGCCAACATTTTGATCATGTATAACCTGGATAAACCTATAGTACAGTAACAGTAGATTTTAAGTCTATCAGCTTCATGGGTCATTTCATGGTACATACAAACTCAACATTTTTAAAATACAACAAATACAATTTAATAAAATTTCCAGAAATAATGAGAATACAAATTTTTGTATTAATTAATAACTAATAAAAAAGCTTTTTAAAATATATGGGTCCACTTGAAATATACTTGTTGTCATTTTAATCAGTGTATTTATTTGTGTAAATTTTATCTCTATTGCATAATTTAATTTAATAATGTTGTATTTGTTATTTTATTATAAGAGGATGATTTTCAAAATTTGTTTATTTCTATTTCTTGTTTTTTTTTTATAAAAAAGATCCAATAAATATTATAAAAATACTTATTCTAACTAAATAAAATAATAGTTTTTTCAACAGTACTGTATTTGTTTATCTTTTGTACTCATTTTAAGTTGTACTCCTTTAAAGTAAAAAAAAAAAGTTAAATATATTGTGATCAAAAATATGCCAGATCAAAAATATACACAAAGGATATATTCATTCTTTTTTTTTTTTGGCTTAGTCCCTTTATTAATCAGGGCCCTTCCAGCCACAACCCAACACCGGGAACAAAGGATATATATATTCATGTAATAATGTCGGTAACAATTATATTAAATATTGAACAACTTAGCTGGGTATTTAAGTATTACTCCATATATTGATATAGTATATATTTTCTTAGAATATATTTTATATTTTATATATTTAACATATTTTTGAGATGTATATGCAACCCAGTGGTGTAGTCCTAAAAAATAAAGGTGGTGTACTATTACCCAGCCAACCCACCCTTGCTGTTTTATATTTTACCTGAACGATACAGGAAGACATCATTCAGTTAACTTCGAAAAACCCACAAAATTTTCTCACAGCTGCTGTGGTCGTCCAAGGGCAGGGAATGGCGCGAAATATAAACAAAAATGCACCTATTGCAACTAATAAGAATAAGAGTTAAAAAAATTTGGTATACAGTTAGTCTAATCCGCAAAACAAGTAAGTATACCAAGGGTATACGCAATTATTGATCCTCAGAAGTCGTAATACCCAAACAGCTAGTGGAAAAAAGTAGGCATACTGAGTATACGTGCGTATAGCCCCGACTACACCACTGATGCAACCTGCTTCAACATTTACTTACTCTGCAAAACTTTTGAAGGACTGATCAAGCAATGTAGTGTTTAATAATGACAAGATAAATCCAGCATTACTGACAATTGCTAACAGTTTTACTGATTTGTTACACTGACTTAACTTTATTATTATTATTATTATTATAATTTTTTTTGTGCATCCCATCATTCATTTTGTACAATATTAAATCACAGAGTTAATTATTTCAAAGCTAAAACCTCCAAATAAATTGTGTGACTGGCCAAACCTGATTTTGAAGAAGTTATTGAAAGAGGAGTTCACAGTGCCACCCAAAGCATCTTCATTTTCCAGGTTCTGTGGGTGAAAACAAAATAAATCATCACACATTTTTCCCCACAAAAAATTCTCAAAGACAAAGCGACATATGTGAAAACACCCAACCTGATACTTCAGATTGCTGTGTTCAGGAGTGCCGGCAGATCCAGAAGGATGACTTTGTGTTTTGGTAAAAGAAAGAGGTCCAAATGTCATCTCTCCACCGCCGTCTTTCTCTCTGCCCTTCCATTCCCCCGCATCCTCCTCAGGCACCACACCTTCCTCTTCCCCCTCCAGGACAAATGCATCATCGATTGTGAACTGTGTCCCCATTGCTACTGGCCCTCAGACACTGACTAGATGTTAAGTGGAAAGCACTGTGAAAATCAGAGAAGATTTGGTTTTGGCATTTAGTTTTCTCATAATGCAGAATAGGGAACTGACTGCGCTTTACAATTGACAAAACTTCATTTCTCTCAGAATCTCTTCAAAGCATTCCCAAGTCTACACCATTTTATTCCTTAGAAAATATACATATGTTGACTTGAAATGTTCACCTGATGTCAGAAACAACCAAAGTAAGGAAAATATGAAGTTAGAAATGAAGTTATGTGTAATAAAATGAAATGACACAGAGGGAAAGTACTGAACACATGAAGAAAGGGAGGTGTAGAAAGGCATGGAAAGCCCAGACAGCAGCTGAAATCTTTCAGTAGTTATTCAGCAGCCCTGCCCCTCGTCAGTGTAAATGAATATGGGCTGCTTCAGTTTCAAACCTACATTACTAGATGATGAAGATGAAATCAGGGTGGAAGTAAAACAAGATAATCACCCAAAACATAGCCAAAGAATCTCTCAAATGGTTTCAGAAAAGAAAATAAAGCTGCTAGAATGGCTCAGCCTTCATTGCATTCCTGAGTCTAATGAAAAACTATTAGGAAAGAAGAGCAAGCTATTTTTCTGGCTTCAAATCAAAGATGCTCACTGTGGCTAATGGACAGACCTGTTCAAAGTCATTGGTCTACTAAATCATAGGAAAAAATATGTTTCAATGTTTTAAAATGTAAAATATCTTTAAGATTTTGTGTATAAAGATCAAATTTATAATATGAATACAAAATATTATGTATCAGTGCTGTATTTATGCATTTATATTTCATTAATTTTAATCAAAGGTGGATTTATTTGTGTTTTAATCACGTTCACCTCTAGCTCTCCATTGGATTAATTAAATTTAATTTAATTTAATTTAAAGATGTTGTGTTCATTATTTTATGATAAGAGGATGATTTTCATACTTTTTTTTCTTTTATATTTGTTTTGGTTTATTTTTTGTAGAAAGATCAAATATATATTTCGAAAATACATATTTTAATTAATTAAAGAGTAATTTTTCAACAGTAGTGTATTTGTTTATATTTTGTATTTATTTTAATCAATGTTGTATTTATTTGAGTTTTAATCCATTTTGGTAAAAATGTCAATTTTAATAATAATGAATTATTTTATGATAAATTGATGATTTTCATACTTTTTTTTTTGTTTATGTGGACAACTAGTACAACATTTGGTGAAAAAAAATCATATAACCATCATGCTTTGTTTTTAACAATTATTGAGCAATTACATGTGAATGTAAACTCCATGTAAACTTTTCACCAAAATACCGAAACCTTTTCAAGTTTTTTTGTGTAGACTTGTGTTTTACAGTACTGCAAAACATTTAAATTGTCTCTGGCAATGTTTTCAAACAGTTATATTTGATTCACCAAAGTCACACAAGTGGCAATTTCACATCTGTCACATCCATAAAGTAGAGATGTCACATCCATAAACAAGCTTCTCCCTCATAAATGCAAAAATGTAAAATAAAATAAGATCAATCATGTTTGTTTTATAGAGAGACAACTCTTATTCTTTCGATTAGCATTATTTATTTTGGGTTGTGCAGTTTAATTCACAGAATTTCTACAAAGTATGTTGTGTACTACAAACTTGCCAACTTTTTAGTTCACATCCATAACTCATGTTTATTTTCCTAATTTAAAATATAAAAAATATTTACAGATTAATATTTTTCTCATCCCATAACTAGGTCTATACATGATCTGCGCGTGTAGAAATCTGCAGATTTCAACAGATTTTTAGCCCATCACTTGAATCTATTTATTTACTTGTATAAATGTGTGTGCATTTACTTTTGAGTTTTTTAATTAATTTCAGTAATATTGTTGACTAATATGAAAATGTTCACATGATTTATTCACAATACACTTTGAAAAGTCATCTTTTCTGTCTTTTAGTAGATGTATTATATGAGAGACTTGCTCTGTTTACCAAATAAGTGGCTCTGATTTGATTTACATTGTCAACATTAAACAAAAAAGTTAAAAGGGTATTCCTTTTTTATTTCATATATTAAGTTTTTAGTTATGATACTCCCAAAATAAATCCACAGATTTTTAACAAAATTCTGCGCAGAAATAGCAAAAAAAGTCAGCAGATTCTCTCTGGCCTTACCCACACTCTGTGGTTACTCGTTCAGGAAAATATAAACAGATGTTTTAATATAATGTTAACATGTACTTTCTGCGAATTTATATTTTGAGATTTTACAGCAAATGTCACGGTTATAAAACTAAAATTGCTCTTTTTCAACCAGCATTCATTGCGTTGCTGAAAATTTGTCGACATAATTTTCGTGACAAACAAGTTTCTACCGACAAAAAATAAATAAAAATTAATTGATGATGTCTACAACTATAATAAAAATATACTGACATTTTCGTAGACTAATAAAAATGAGACGAGAATGTGATTGGGGACTTTTTTGGAAAATATCTAATCAGAATTAATCTTGGTGTGTGATGCATGAGGCGCACACACATTTGAAAAGTAACTTATCCACAGTAGATGCGAGATGCGAATACAACATTTTAAGAGTAGAGTTGATGTAGTCGACTAAAATCTTATGAAATTTAATCGACTAAAACGATTCAGAAGACTAAAATATGACTGAGACTAAATTTTCTGTCAAAATTAACACTGATTTCAACTGTTAGCATTTCAGCTCAAAACATAAAAGGATTGAATCCTTGGTTGATCCATCTCATTCAACAGATGTTAAATCCTTAATTGATAATAAAAAAAATTTATTTAGATCAAAATATTTGCTTTTATTTTTTTTATTTAACATTTTTTTTTAAATCTCAAATATTTCATGAGGGGCCCTGGTAAAAACAGAAAAACTTTTTGGATTTGCTGTAAGGACAACTGATGTTGTTTTCACATTCACATTTAACTGTGTGATCTCTGTTAGTATTTCAGCTCAATACAACATTTAATTGAACCTATCACATTTAACAGATGTTAAATTACAATCCGATGAGTATAATGTAGGCTCAGATGTAGAAGAAAAGCCCTAGTATGACATAACAGTTGCCCTGAGGAAGCATGTGACTGACACACTCTTCCGCTTGTACTTAACAACACAATGTTTGCATCCACCCTAAATATTTCTAGCGCAGAAGCGTGTATCATATCTGCAGTAACACAATAATAACTGTAAGTTTATGATCCCGTATTACATGAACAACAGCAGTTGTTTTCATTTGACGCAAATACTTTCTGCTTTGAATCTGAGTAGGTTTGTCTGAATATTTAAAGAGACTAACATCCCGTTATCAACAGCAACAATAGCGCAAAATTACAAAGGAAGAATCTTCTACTCACTGTCCATTACTCTTGATCCTCATCAGTTACACGTACATCTGTCTGCCATGGTCCGTAGGTCGCCTCTAAGGGATACAATATCAGTAAATCTGTTTAAATGTATTATTTACTCGCCGGCGAAAAACTTTAACCTAAACTTTGCTGGGAACAGCTGCTTCTTTTTTTTGTGGGTTGAGTCTAAACAGACAAAAGCAGCGGTGGCGTCTTCAGCGACGCCTGGAGGATTGGAGGAGTCAACGAGGTGGGTAAAACCGAGTGAAACAAAGTCTCTTTCTATAGTCTTTTGGGTAAAAGCAAGGTCAAAGCTGCATTTCTAAACAATCATTTTAATGAGAAAGGTATATTTATAGTTTTTAACTGATATTTGCGTTTGTTTATTATTATAAGTGTATGTTTATAAGTTATAATACACATTACGCTTAATAGTGAAATTCATTCATTCATTTTCTTTTCGGTTTAGTCCCTTCATTAATCTGGGGTTGCCACAGTGGAATGAACAGCCAACTTATCCAGCATATGTTTTACGCAGCGGATGCCCTTCCAGCTGCAACCCATCACTGGGAAGCATCCATACACTCATTCACACACATACACTACAGACAATTAAGCTTACCCAATTCACCTAAAGTGCATATCTTTGGACTGTGGGGGAAACCGGAGCACCCAGAAGAAACCCACGTCAACACGGGGAGAACATGCGAACTCCACACAGAAATGCCAATTGACCCAGCCGAGGCTCGAACCAGTGACCTTCTTGCTGTGAGGCAATCATGCTACCCACTGCGCCACCATGACGCTCAATAGCGAAATTATGACATTATAAAATGACATGTGGTGAAAGAATTTGCGGAAGTTCATGTGTGTGTTTCGGTGTTAACATGTATCTTGAACTGATGAGTGAACTTCATTTATTCATTTTCCTTCGGCTTAGTCCCTTTATTCATCAGTGGTCACCACAGCGGAATGAACTGCCAACTTATCCAGCATATGTTTTACACAGCTGATGCCCTTCCAGCTGCAACCCAGTACAGGGAAACATCCAAACACTCAAATTCACACTCATACATTACGGCCAATTTAGTTTATTCAGTTCACCTATAGCACAAGTCTTTGGACTGTGGGGGAAATCGGAGCACCCGGAGTAAACCCACACCAACAGGTAGAAAACATGCAGACTCCACACAGAAATGCCAACTGACCCACAGCGACCTTCTTGCTGTGAGGCAACAGCACTGAGCCACCGTGTTGCCCATGAGTGAACTTGTCAAATCCATATCTTTTATTCTTAATCTAACAAGCTTTAAAAAGAGCATAACAAAATGTTCTGGTAGATTTGCTGGTTTAAGCTGGTTTCTTGCTAGTCATGTGTTGGTCTGAAAATGGTAATGGCAAAGAACTAACTTAAACCAGCACCCATGGTTCAAAACTTACCCAGAATAGCCTATAAAAGAAAATCCACACAGAAATTCAGCCTACTTTTTACTTAAGCTACATACAATACCATAAGTAATTAACTTATTTCACTTTTGTATGATGATTTTACTGTACACTGTCACCATTTAGATACAATGTTGTCTGCCTTGGCTTTAAATCATAATGTTAAAAGAAGACATTTTGTTTTTATTTCATTTGAATTATTTTACAGTATAAAGAAAGCATCTGTCTTGGAGGGACTTAACAGCAACCAGAGGCCAGTCATTCATTCATTCATTTATTTTCCTTCGGCTTAGTCCCTTTATTCATCAGTGGTCACCACAGCGGAATGAACCACCAACTTATCCAGCATATTTTTTACACAGTGGATACGCTTCCAACTGTAACCCAGTGTTGGGAAACACCCATACACACTCATAAACACACATACGTTACAGCGAATTTAGTTTATTAATTTCATCTATAGTGCATGTCTTTGGACTGTGGGGGAAAGCCACGTGGACACGAGGACAACATGCTAACTCCACACAGAAATGACAACTGACCCAGCTGAGACTCGAATCAGCGACCTTCTTGATGATTTTATAAATAAACATTTGGAATGCTTTTATATATATTTACCATCTGTCCTCTATGCAAATGAAGGCATAATTCCATGCTAAATAAGTTTGTCATCTACATGTAATTTAGGCTTTTCAGCAAACACACAACCTTCACAAAACTTTTTTTGAGAAACAACGTTATGGGTCTCTTTTTTACACTTGATTAATTGCACACTTCAACAGTCACACTGTTTCAGTATGAATACCTGTTTCAATCGTAACACTTTTCTCTATATTGCAGACCTGTAATATATCCATTCGGTAAATTGTTGTGCGCTGTTTGTCCACTAGGTGGTGGCAAGATATAATCTAGACTAGAGAAACTCGAATGTTATACATGTTCCTGGCATTCGGTTAAACAGACATGCCTCTTGACAAGCAACCATGACGTTGATATGTGAAGCCCTACAATTCCTGGTAGGCTATGTTGAAGTAATCCTATTCAGTTATTTAAATTCTGAATTAAAGTATGTTCATATTTAACATAAGACAGTATTTGGACATCAAATGCTCATTGGATCAAGTGGTAGTTTACATTATATAGCAAGATTTTACAAATTCGTAATTAACATTAGGTAATACGTTTTCTATCAATTATGAGCTTCGTTTAGAGTATTTATTAATATTGGTTAACGTCTGTTAATAAAAATACAGCTGTTCATTGATCATGTCCGGTCAAACTATAGCATTATGCTAGCAAACTACATTAACTAGCATTTATTGTTAATTCATGTAAAACACAGGTGTCAAACTCTGTTTCTGGAGGGCCGCAGACCTGCACATTTTAGTTCCAACCCTAATTAAACACACTGGATTAAACTAGTTGAGTTCCTTAGGCTTATTTGAAACCTACACTGCAAAGCCCAAAAAGTTAAGGTAACTCAAACTGTTTAAGGAAAGCGATTGCAACAAACCATTTAATTTTAAAAACTAATCCTAATGAGTAATGTCAACTTAATCCATTTGAATAAACAAAGCGATTTGAGCACAGTAAAACCAAATAAATGAAGAGAACTCAAACCAACTGAGTACTGTAAAACCCAATAAGTTAAGGCAACTCAAACCGTTTGAGGAAAGCGATTGCTACAAACCATTTGAGTTAAAAAACTAATCTACGGTATATAAGTACTGTGAACTTACTTCACTTACACTTGTTTTACAGTGTACAGGTAAGTGTGTTGAAGCAGGGTTGGAACTAAAGTGTGCAGGACTGCGGCCCTCCAGGAACTTAGTTTGATGCCCCTGATGTAAACTGTTAAGCAATGGAAGCTTTTAGCATTCAGGCAAATGTGACTGAAATTCAATGACAGTGTACAGGCTTTGTCCAATATATAGTCCAGAAAAAACACAGTTTTGCATGTCAACTGTTGTAAAATGTGTAAACGATAACAGAGCAATGCTTTTCAGTTGATTCGGACCAAGTCAGCATCCAAATGTTCAAGTGCCAGCCAGATAGCCAACTTGAATGCCACCATCTTATGATATTCCAAAGTTTTGAAGACACAAGACATTTAAAACATATAACCAAACATGTTATTTTATTGTCTGAAAAAGTAACACAATCTCCCAACTGGGTTTATCACATACACTACCACAACGATGAAACACCATTACTACACAAATAGGGACTTCTTTTCAAATATTATAGACATTACAAAAAGATCCCTCATATCTTTCAGTATTCTTTTGAAGTTATACTAAGCATGGCAGATTGATTTCATTTACAGTATGATACTGTACACTGTCACCATTTAGAAACAATGTTGTCTGACGTGGTTCTAAAATCCATAATGTTAAGGGAAGACATTTCATGGTCATTTTTATTTCATATGAAATATTTTACAATATAAACAAAGCATCCGTCTTGGATGGACTTAACAGCAACCAGAGGCCAGGCATTTCAGTGCAAACGTTTTTTTGTTTTTGTTTTGTTTTTTTTACAAGGCAGTCTTGGCTGCATTACTCCCTTTAGTCTATCAAAAACTAATGTGATTAAAAAAATAAAAGTAAAGAAATGATTACCTGATGAAGGAGGGGCTTTAAATCAAAACTAAGGTGACAGACACCCAAAATGCATCCTCTTACAAAGCCTTGCCATGTAAAGGAAGTGATGTGTTTGTCAGTATTAAAGTTCTCCAGAGGTGTGTCGATAACTAAAGCGCAATGTACTTGTTTTGAGTAAAGCTCTGTTGAAATGATTGGAAAAGCATCTATTTATAGAGCAGTCTCTAATGTCTAGCAATGATATAAAATTATCATTTAATATACGAGGCTCGTCTTTCCTCAATCTTCGTCCCACCTCCAACTACAGGGTCTAAGAGGCTGTTTGGACCCTAACCGCTGACCTCTCACATATTAGGTGGGAATATAAAAACAATACTTCAGATATCAGTATTGCCACAAAGTGATGAAGTACTTTTGACTGGAGTTTGCCTGGAGTTTATAATATAAAGCATAGTCCCTTGATTGATCTCCAACTAGATGCATTTTTAACAAACTGGGCCTGAAATCATAAAGCATAAAAAGAAATACCCACGTGAAGGGGGACAGCAGACAACTCAAAATGGCGTCTTACACAAAACATAAAACTGGAAATGTTTCATTGATGTGGTGCCAGACAGATTTATACACAACTTGCAAATAAGTAAAAGACACTTCTGTCGAAAACTAAGAAGAAAAAAAAATAGAATTGAGTTGAAACTACAGCACTTAATACTGATTACTTTAGAATAAGTCCTCTTAGTTACAGTGTCCGCCGCTCCTTGTCAACATTCACAGAGAAGAGGCTGATAGCGCTGTGTTCCACAGGCAAAGAATCCAAATCTGTACACGTCCCTACCTTGTTGTTACACAGGTGGTGGAGGTAGCTAGTTATGTGCATGTATGTGGGGGTGTAGGGTAGTTTGCATGGCTGTGTATGTGTGTGTCTGTGGAAAAATAGTTGGGAGCGAGCTGAAAGTGGTTTAACGTCTTTGATTCAAACACAACCAGAAGTCCCATTGGAGGATCTCCACCTGAACACATCGCCAAGCAATGGATCTGTGAAGGTTATGGCCAATGAGACAAATTAAATGAAAGATAAAAAGGGAGAAGAAGAATCACCACATGATAAATTGCAGTAATGGATGTGACTTTTTCTCAGGGATACGACTGGTGCAGTCTTAAGATGCTACACCAAACAGTTAAAGCCATAGTCCAAATGTTCAAAGCAAGAATTTTAATGTTTAATTCAATCTGGGAAAAGGGGCTTTTGCTCATAGCGGTGGCCTTATTCCACCCGGCAGGTCAAAATCTGATTTTATCTCTGACATTTTGAACAGTGGAGAAAATTATTCGTACATAATTTCAGTGAATTCAGTTGTTCCAACCTAAAATAAGCATTTATTGATACGGTTGGGGAGGAATGTGAATATACATATATAATGTGTTGGTTTTTGAACCATTTTGTTCCATTTAGGTTTGAGCACTGACCAAAACCAGCTCAATTCCCAAGGAAAACAGTGATGCGAAAAGAAAATAATAAAAACACCTAGCGGTCTGGATTCAACTCAAGTAAGAAAATCTTTGAAAATAAAGGTTTCTCAAAGCAGCAAAAGGGCAGAGTCTCTGAATTCCACAGGCCCAAAGGAAGAGAACTGTATGAGCTTTCCTTGGAGTGTCGTGGATGTTTTAGACGCAACACCAGTCATTCCCACCATTGCAACTTCCATAACCTCCTCCTCCTTTTGTGACAACAAACAGAGCCATCAAGCTACACAGAAGACAAGCATGACATCCACAAGAGTCCTGGTTCATGAGACTAGGTTTCCGATTCACACTGGCGTCAAACACACACCTGTTTTTATTTCAAAAGGGAATAACGTCATTAAAACAATTCAGAATTGACCTTAATGTTTGTCCACAGAGAGCAGGAATTTATTCCCTTCAGAAACAAAGATTAGTGAAACGATCCACAGAAACATGATTACAGACTGACCAATGTTTTTACCTCTTCTTAGGAGAGTTAACTATTCATGACCTGAGATTAATTATGAACCTTAATGAAACGTGAAGGTGCAAAGTAATTGTATGCGACTTAAGTTTGGGTAAAAAAAAAAAGATAATCTTTTAATTTCAGAATGAGATCATATTTTCCCCTCTAATTTAGTATATGCGTTGTTTCAATAAGCATGTGAGCATGACTCTTATTTTACCAATGTATCTAACAGTGCCATGACAAATGGGTTTATTTTAGGAATATTATACAGCTTTATGAATCATGATCATTTGAACTTTGTACTGCATACAAATGTCACAAATCTTGAATACCTTTGACCTGCACATCAGCATCGATTTCTTAATGCGTACAAACGTAATCCATTGGCTGCATGATCTTATTGGCTCGTATTCTGTGACTGACAAAAACAATATACTTCTGAAAACAAAAGATTGTTAAATTAGCAGTTACTTCAAGCCTATTATGAAAATAACGGTTGATTCGACTGAAGAATTTCCTGATTAATTGTGTGTTAAGGTAAATCCTATGATGAGAAATTTCCTTTTCCATTTCTTCCCTCTTTTTTTATTTTCTTTTGTTTTAGTTTTTTTTGCAGTGACCTTTGATGCTGTAGGAACAGTCTCTGGAAGCCATGCCTGTGGGTTTAACAGTCCCCATGTAGTCGAGGTGCTTGATGGAGGGAGTTATCCAACCCTCCTGCACTTAGGCACCCCATCAATGCAGATCACCCTGACCCTACGTCAACCCAGACGGGCCCATGTCAGACGCTGGTGATGGAGGCAAGGCAGTTGGGGGATTTCTGCAGTTTCTCAGGTTGTGTTGTGGGGGGCTCTGGGATTGCACGGAAGCTGAATGGAGGGCCGATGCTGGTGGTGCCCATGTGGCCTGGACTTAGTGCCGGATTCTGTCTCCGGTTGCTCTCCACTATGCTTGAGGTGTTGGATGCCAGGCTCTCCCGTGTGCTGAGAAAACAAGGTAGGTGGGAAAATCACAATCAATGTATAATTTGAGTTAACATATATTAAAATATGAAAAATTATATACTTAATACAACTCAATATATAAAACAATACACAATTAATGCTTCTCTTTATATATTCAAGTATATTTTACAGCATGTACAGTGCTCATAATATATAAGTACACTCCTCATAAATCTGTCTTTTAAATTTATATTTTTAATAGAAAGCTATACAATATTATATTTGTGCATATACATTAGATTAGTCAGTACTGAAGCCAAATTTGGAGCTTATCTAACAAAATAACTTATGATAACGGTCCAAAAACTAGTACACCTAAATTTATGTGTTATAGAAAAATATTAAATACAGATTTAAAAAAAGGAAAAAAGTCAGGAGAAGCAAAAAATTAAATAATTTAGTTAAAAAAATTTTTTTTGTAATATTTTGCTTGAATTTAATTATTTAAATCTTTCAATTTCTAAATATGTTTGGTGACTAAAATAACAACAAGTACAGTAAGTGCAACATGTGTACAGTATTATAAAAAATATACAAATTGTTTGACATAGGTACAAATGTAATAATCTGGTAAATGTCATTTCAATCTGGATTGCAGGATTGTTTAGCTGTTTAAAAAAGCAGTTATGACCACATAACAATAACAAATGTGTTCAACAGTCACACTTCACTGTTGGGTTGCATGGTACTATGGTAGTATCGTGATACTGTGGCTCCAAAATACTGCCGGTGCCACTGTAGTTTGTAAACGGTAGTATTGTCATTAACGGTCTATCTACAATACATAATGTTGCATGTGGAAAAGTCACTAAAATGCTCACACGTTTGTGCAACAATAGACCATTTTATTTGAATAGTCTGTAAAAGCTCCTTAAGGTTATAAACTGTACAATTGATGCCGTTTATGGGAGCCTATTGCATGTTTTCTGACGCTTCAGTTTGAATCTGAATCAGTTCATTTCTGCTCCTGTCAATATAATTTAGTCGCTACAACAACCACAACAATCTCGATTCTTACCTGATAATACTGAAAAAAAAACAACAATAGATACAGAAAACATTGAAACTATTTTTGACTACTTCATAAAGCCTAATTTAGTTGGAAAAATGCTCTTTTTGTAACGAATTTCATTTGGTATAATTTGTATCTTTATTTAAATTTTTTTTGTTGGTCAGTCATCTACAAAATAAACAAAAAGAACGATTACATTTTAGGTGAAGTGATGTGAAAATACTTTTTTAATAATAAGGGAATCATTCATTCAATTCAGTTAGGCATATTATAACATATAAAACATATACTATAATACATATAGTATTTCTGACAATTTTATTTTTTAACAAATTTATTTCATGGATTTGAGCTATGAATTGTAATTAACAAGTAATTACCATGGCAATACTACTTGGTATCACGATACTTCAGCTGGTATAGTATCGTAACATGAATTAATGGTATCACGACAACCCTACTTTACTGTAAATATGATAAAATAAGTAAATTCCCACAGGTTTGGAATGACACAACATTTAGTAAATGATGACATTTTTGTTCCTTTTGTGAGCAACAGCCTGAGTCCCTAGTTCACTTATTTTGGCAAAGCAGTTATTCTAATTTGCTTTGGAAAGATGTTTCCCTTGTGGTAACTGAGAATGTTGATAAAAGACTTTTCCTTACTATAGGAAAATGTTTTGTTTGGTTTTGTCAATTACAAAACAAAACCTTTACATAAAAAGAAATTATATTTTCTTTATCTTCTTATCTTATTAACAAAATTTTATATACATAAATGTAAATTTACAAAACAAAAACTTTACTGAAATGCAGTATTACTTTGAAGCTATTTCTAACACTTTTACAAAAAAACAACTAAAACAACAACTGAAATTTGTAAATTATCTAATCTTTTTCTTTAATGCAGATGTGCACAAACGATTTCATATGAAGGACCAAAAACCATATATCATTATGAGCCGTGGGTAAAAATACCAAACTGTATTACATTAAAGTTGCCATGGGTAATTTCCTAATTTATCTTTTTAATATTTAAAAATATTATAATTATTATAACTTAAAAACATGACTTTAAATTGTATCAACTAATGAAGTGTAACATTTAAAATGATAACATATTACAATAAAAACATAACAGTGAACAGTGAAGTTCAATGCTGGACACACTAGTCAAGCAGAATCTGCCTTTTCCTTGATTTTCTCACCAAAGTCTCTGCATTATCAACAATCCATCAGGTGATAGTATGTACATTTACACTAAATCTGGTCGGTTTACAATTTTTAATTGAAGCATTTAATTTCAGCTAGCTTTTAACAGGTTACATTAGATTTAAATTCACAATCTCTAAAACCATCCCCATCATTCCTCCCCTCTTCTCAGATGGGATGGTGGGCAAAATCTATCAAGGTTACTATCTGGGTCCTAGTTTGGGCAACTCTGCTTTAATGTGTGATGTATATACCCCTTTTTTGTGGTTTTCTTTATTAAAAGTTTATTTTTCTTTTTTTCTTCAATTTCTTTATAATACACTGTGATTGTTTATTCTCACTTTTCGCATAATAATAAAAAAATGACTTTTTTTGCAGTAATAGTCACTTAAATAGACTGCTCAGAACCCTAAGAGGAACTTTTTCACTGCTGCATAGAGAAACGTGCAAGTTATTTTTTTTCTTGTCCCACTCCGTGTAATTGCATTACTACCTCACATCAATCACAAACTAAATGTGTCTATGCACTAGAGCCATGCTGGTGTTTTTCCAGGAGCCGTGGAATGACATCATCGTTAATGTGATGAGTCATCCAGAAAATAGTGAATGATTGGGCATGTGTGTGTGTGTGTGTGTGTGTGTGTGTGTGTGTGTGTGTGTGTGTGTGTGTGTGTGTGTGTGTGTGTGTTAAAGTAAGTGACGGGGCAGCCGGGGGTATTAAAATTGCAGATTTGTGGCACTTGTGTCTCGTAAGCTTTTTAGAGCTATTAATACAGAGTAAACTCTAAATGTACAGACTGATGTAATGGGGTGGACAGAGCCCAACTCTTAGATAAAAGTCTCCAAACTTGAGTGAGATTGGCAAAATGATCATTCTTTATGTGACGCTACTAAATATCCAAGGCTTTTCACTTTTTATGATCAATACATGGTACTGATCATATAAAGGGAAGTAGAGTACACTGAATTTATAGATTCACAGTCAGCTAATGCAGTTAAAAAACACATATATGCATCATATCAGTAGAAACATCACCTGCAGAAAAATTTACAGTAACCATTCTGTTAAGTTTATGGATATTTTCTACTACAATAATAAAACACAATGCATTGCGAAATTCCAAATACATATTCAAAATATTTTATGGATTTGTCTTGTGATGTAAATGTAGTGTATTGTAAAAAGTAAAGGCAGCACATGTGCAGAACATGTAGGCTCTCTCGGTTATTCTACCCCTGCCATATCTCTGAATGAGTCATACAGACACAAGGGTCTATTTTTAGCAGCTGAAAAAAGTCCTCACCCTCTCACTCATAAAGGGCTTCTGCTAACACATACATAGCCCTGGGAAACCCAGTTAAAGGCTGTCTGTGCTGGTTTGTTGTCTTGTCAAAGAAAAATGGGATAAATCGTGCTATACGCCACAGTTTAAGTTGGTATATGAGAATTGTGTTGAATGCTAATATTATGTCCTGAAATGAAACATGCATCATAGGTGAAGTTAAAACACTGTGAGATATATATTCATATATATCAGGGTATCCGCGGGGTCTTAAAAAGTCTTAAATTTCAAAAACAAAATTTTAGGCCTTAAAAAGTCTACCCAAAAAGCTACCCAGTTGGGCCGACATCCATCCAATAACCAACAATCCATTTTAATAAAACCAGGGAAACAAAACTAAAAACAATTACACAATTTCCTCATGATAATAACAGAGCAATATATCTCTTTACATTATCTTCCATTCATACAAAAACTATTTACAGAAATAAAGAGTGAGTAGACATATAAATAGGCATGAAACTTAAGGTTTTAAAACAGAAATGGATTAGGTTGAATAATAGTTATACTCAATCAATTTAGAACAAAATCCAACAAACATATATATTTGATTATTTATGTAAATGCCTCCACAATAAATATACTTTTAACAATGTTAAACTTGTCATTAAAAATTAAGTAATATTATGTTGACAACAATAGTTTTCTTGTTTTGACACATTAAGGTATGTCGCTAAGAAATAATTACGTTTGATTTTTTTGTAACAAGCAAAAAAATAAATAAAAAATCCATTGGCCCAACCGGGCCATTAGAAATAATCATTAGTGTTTAGCCCTGTATAAGTCTAAAATTTCTTAAAGGGGTCTTATGAAGTCTTAAATTTGACTTGATGAAACCTGCAGAAACCCTGATAGATTCAGGACTGGAGTTGAGAATCACTAATATATAAATATTATATATGTCCTATCTCTTATGTCCTAGACATAAATAATTATGTTGTATTAAATACAGTCATAGTTCATTTTGTGGGGACATTAGTAATTAAAGAAATAATTCAGTCAATAATTATGCTAAGTGACTTTAGTCGTAAGATTATGAAAAAAAGTGTGGCAATAAATAAATGCATTGTGCACATGCTTGCAGTGAACAAATGGCACCCAAATCTATTCAACTTGTAACATTTTCTGTCTATGGAGTGAGTACTTACCGAGGGGAGTTAAACCCACTGTCTACAGTCACACTACTGCTGTCCATGCTGTCCAGCCGTGCCGAGTGAGCTGACTTCTGGCTGTTATTATTCTCGCTCTCCTTAGGGCTAAGCAGAGTCAAGTTGTTCTCAAACTTCCGCTGTAAATCCCGCTCTTTCTCACGTTCTAGCAACCACTGCATGGTCCCGCCACCTCCACCACCCTCACCAGCCCCTGCCCGCCCTTTTGCCTCTGTCTGGGCGGCCTCTTTATGGGAGGTCTCCTCCACCTCCTCCTCATCGTCATCATCTGACACGTTGTAATAATCAAAAGCAGCTTCAGATGTGGAGGGAGCACCCTGTTCTGTGCCTGTAGGTGCTGGGGCAGAAGCAGACAAGGGGGTGGAGTTAGGTGGCTGTTGGGTCTCCAGAGTGTCAAGGACCTCAGATGATTTCATGTGCGGAGTCTTACGCAAAGTGCCTGACTTTGAGTAGCCACTGTCTACATAGCTCACAGTCAAAACATTGTGTGGCGGTTTGAACAAAGTGTCCTTACTGAAAATCTCTTTCCTCTTGTCCATCCCACCACCAGTGCTACCACCGCCTCCCCCACCCCCTGGGTCAGTGTTGTGTTGGTGCTGTATCAAACGTCCATTGGGCATAGGCTCAGGTGTCTGGCTTGGTGTGGGTTTGCCAGAACCATTGTGCCCTTTGGTGGAGGAGTCCTCTTTGTACTCCAAGGGGTGAGGAGAAGTGAGGTGTGGTGTCTGCCGGTCAGCTGGAGAGCCCTTGCGGATTCCATCAGATGGGGTTAAAGTGTCATGGTCAGATTTGCCCAGAGGCAGCGGGGCAGTTAGGATTGTTTCATTCGATGTATTGCACTGGAAGTAGTCATCAGCCAAAGGCTTTGGCGATAGGGCCTTCAGGTCACTGTACGCTGGGAGGCTGTCTCTACTCTTGTTCCGTTCTAGAGGGCTGCAGAGCCTTGATTCATCCAGACTCATTTTGCCCATATCAGTTACAGACATTTCAGAGCTGAACTTGGCAGCAGAAAACATGATGCATGAGTAGTGCGGTGCCTTTTGAGAGGAGGCCCTCAGTGTCCCATCATCAGTATAGTAGCGGCTTCTGTCATCTGGACTGCGGTCATAATCCTCAGCCGTGCCAAGCGTGGAGCTCCCACCTCCCAGGGGGCCCTTGGAGTTGTCCATAGAACGGGATCGTTCTTTAGCCTTGTCAGGCCGTTCGTTGCGTGACTTGCGGTCCTGAGTGTGGCTGTGACTCCGGTGCACTCTAGAATGTGACGTCCCACGTGAAGGCTCTGGAAAAGGCATCTCCGTCCGCCTCTTTGCAAGCTCCCCCGAAACATCCCACTCTGGGGTAACAGGAAAGTGTGACTCAGCAATGTTGGGATTGCTGTGGACAAGGTAAGCACCACCACCTCTGCGTTCCATCGTGTACATTCCCTCTCTAGGTGAGCGTACTAGAGAGTGACTAAAAAAACGGTAGTCCCTCTCAAGGCTGACTGCTGGCAGGTCCAAATTGGAGCCCTCAGAGGGGTCTCCCCGAGAAGCCCGTGTCTTGCTGTGCGAACGTGACTTCCCGTGTGGCACACGCCGGTGGCCTCGGCTGCGGCGGCTGCGGGCGCTGTGCTGTGCAGATGAGTTGGCCTTGCAGCGCTGAGCTCGCTCCTCTTCCAGCCGCTTCATGACAGCTGTATGACGAGCCACATTCTCCACCGTCAGGTCTGGGTTGATGCGGCGGATGATCTCCATCTCCACCTCACGAGGGATTGCTGCAGCTGATGGTGTGTCCTCATCCCTCAAGGGCCACTCCTCTGGAGGGAACTGTGCTGAAAAGGTGGCAAGCTGTTTGGTCTTGTCCTTTTTGAAGCTCAAGCGGAAAAGCTTCAGCCCGAACTTCTTAGACTGCCTCTCACTGCTGCCCCCACCACTGCCCTCCTTCTTCTTGGTCAGTGTGTCCGTTTTGTAAGAGAAGGTGGCGGTCATACTCTTGCTCTTGTCGGTGGGGTCAGGTGGGTGCTGAATGGCAGGTGGAGGGGGTGGGGGTTGTGGGTATGAAGGGGGATCTCCTTTGGGTTCTTTTGGGGATTTCCTTTGAATTGTGGAGGTATGAATGCTTGGCACCTCATCACGGTAGGCATTATAGGAGTCGCAGTGATTCTTAGGGTTAGGCCTTTCTCGAACACAGCCAGAGGTGGAGGGAGTGATGGTTCCAGATTGTGGTGATGTGCATTGCTGTTGAGGTGGTGGTGGCTGCTGCTGCTGTTGTTGAAGCTGCTGCTGTTGTTGCTGCTGCTGCTGTCGCTCTGGATGCCGCTCATCCAGGTGGTACCACTTGCTGTTGGTGCGGATGAGGGAGGGAGTGATGAAGTAGGTCTGTGGAGTAACAATGAAGTAACCTTCAGGCGTGGGGTAGATCTTCCTCTCCCGTACCAACATGTTCAGCGTGTGCCGCAGGATCTCTGGACTTGGAGTGGGTACACCTTAAGGAAATAAAACCACATGTAAGTTTCATGTTCATAGTGCTAATTAAAGTGCTGACATGACTAGCTATTTTGCTGATATTTGAGACAATTTAATAATAAATCTTAAATCAATCATCAATACTAGTAACATTCTCAAAGAGGAAGTTCAAAAGACAAACACTTAGATTAGGGAAAAAGCGCTTAAGGGGGAGTAGCAGTTTACTGTGTTCATGTCGATGTCAGCATTATCCAGAACAGCTCTGATGTGCCAAAAGTAGGATTAACCCTGAGTAGGTGTAATCACACAAATAACTACGGAGGACCAATCAAAAGAAGAGCATTGGTTGCTGATTTATGTCACCACCAATCATGACACACTAGCCATTACCTCATCTTTCATCATTAAGTCTGTAAGGCCTCAGTGTAATAACAAGGTAAAAACTGCCATCGTGTCACTTACCAAATGAGCCCTTTTTCATAAGATTTACTCAATATATAAAATAGATAAATATATATATATATATTTCAAATATTATTTACAGTTCCAATTACACATTTTAAGTAACAAACTTAACACTAATTTGACAGATCCAAATTAAGGTGGACATAATATTCACAAGTAATGACAGATAAACGAGATAATGGAAACAAATTAATGTTAACAATCAGTAAATTCACTGTAATGAATTAATTGTTATAAAACTATTCAGATGAATATGCCACTAAAATGCCACTTGAAGATAGACATTTCATTTGTGACACGTCTTTGTGTTTATTATCACATGCGCAAACTAAGTAAACATTCTCTGTAGCTCACAGACAAGGAGCAACAGCATTGTAGACTCCACTACAGGGTACATGGTGTCCTCGTTGCACTCAAGTCCTCACTTCACCCAAATCAGCTTTTCAACACTCTCAATCACAGAAACACACACACAACGGATAAAGGAACAGATAAGCTGTAACTAGTCAGGGTTAAGTGTTGCCTGCCATTACATCATACAGTGGTAGTTGCCATACCAACATGACGCAACCCAGAGCCTCTGTTCCTTTTTTCCCATTCCTTCTTTAAGGGAAAGCTGACTGACTTCATTCAGTTGAAGTTTGCACACCTTGCACTTTGATTGACTGATTTCTCTGAACAGAGCTGGACAATGTAGTGTTTCCAACAGGGCTATTCTACAGAAATGATTGAAAATAATGCTTATGATAAATAAAAAAAACATAGAATTATTGGACTATTGGAGAATTGGCGTTTTTTTTTATTGGTAAATTATGTCATCATAAAATGTATTTCTATAACTTACTTACTCCTAGGGCTTTTTTATTGAAGTTAATATTTAGCCGCACCATGTTGATGTTTCGTAACATCTAATTTTTACAAAGTGGGTTGTTCCCCAACGCTCAACCCCCAACCTGGAGGACCAGGACATACCCACATATACTGGGGACAATTTAGCTTACCCAATTTACCTACAGCGCATGTATTTGGACTTGTGAGGTAAGCCGAAGCACCAGGAGGAAACCCACGTGAACACAGAGAGTACATGCAAACTCCACACAGAAATGCCAACTGACCCAGGCGGGGCTTGAACCAGCCACCTTCTTTCTGTACCCACCTGCGCTGCTACCCACTGCGCCGCCGTGCTGCCCATTTATATAACTTAATGAATTAATATTTAGAATGGTAGAAAGTCCATTTTAATTATCCACTTCAAAATAGTCACAATAATCACAGCTATTAAGTGCAATGGTGTATCATTGTAGTTTTACTGTGTCAATCATAATTTTACTGTACATGTTTTGCCCAAAATACATATTAATTAAAAGAAAACAAAATTAATATAATCATTTACACTTATTTCAATGCCTGTTACTGTGTAAACATTCCAAACCAATTTAAAGTATTAATGCAGAGTTATTTTATATTAGATTATTCGATTTCTGAACCTGGATACTGTTAGACTCCACAGAAAAAAAACATAAATCTTGTAATTTTTTTTTATCCAAAACATCCAAATAATTCTATAATGATAAATTATATAAAAAAAAAAAAAAAGCTATTCAAATTATCTGGCGCAATTGTTTTGATATCACAATATGGGCTCTATTAACTAAACAGTTAAACAGACCATCTGCAGCGAGAGGATAAAGAATGAGCCTCCTCCATTCGGCCTCTTTACTTTCTCTTTACTTTTACTCCATTATCCATTAGCCTAAATATATAATTTCGTTTGTTAAGCGGAAAGATTTGTTTCAAAACTATTTCTAAATTCAGCTGTAATTTCCAGTAAATTAATAAATGAACAATAATAATGAAGTGTGGTCAAAAAACTATAAAGTTATTTCCAAACACACGTCCTATTCTTATGCCCCTATGGAGAGGCAAACATCTCCAAAACCTGACAGGTGGACAAATCTAAACTTGTTTTTATTAAAACAAATATAAATATACACATAATAAGAAATACTGCTAATAAAAATAACATTATACAAATGCAAATTGTCATGAATAAACTGAAAAAAGCCCCCCGAGATGAAGAAGGTATGGAGGTAGTGGTTTTAATATTTATATGTAACATTTTATCCTTACATTTTTTTCATATGTAAAGATATTTGTGTATTGCTCTACATTCTGTGTGTATTAAACAATGTGTAGAGGTTTTGGACCTGCATAGGCACATAACTAACGTGCTCTCCACTGGACTTCAGACCAGCTTTCAGTTGGTCAATGCCACGGTCTATTTCAGTTCCTTAAAATAGCAATGCGCCTTAACACACCTCCTTTATAGACGGGCACACCCATGAGTCCATAAAGTGGCGCAAAAGGATTTGCTATTTAAACAACGTAGCGCAAAATGTGAAAATTAGGGTTGCGCTGGTCTGAAAGTAGCAATAAATCACACTAAGCACGTCTTGCTCCTTATTGCGGCGGGTGTGTGATAGGGCTCAATATTTCACAGAAAAACTAAATATTCCAGTTACAGTCTTTCCCGGATTTGTGCAGCCCAAACCTAGTGTTATAATCTCAGCTAATATAACAAAGCCAAATAATTGTGGCTATTTCAAAAAAGTAGTTTATCAGGCATAAAATAAACTTTTTCCAAACATATTATTTGAAAGAGTGACACTTACATGTGATTATTATACAATACTATGTGTATTTACATCACTGAAGTGTATATTTGTGTTTATAAGTGTGTATGGAGGGCTACCTGGGAAGCAGGTGGCAAGGTGCTCCATCAGCGCATCTTGTGTAACAGGCTTGCGGGCAGAGTTCATGGCTGAGATGGCCAGACACAGAATCTCTCCCAGTGGGATGAACTGAGACTGACTGATGGGTGACATACTGATAGGAGATACATCGCCTAGACAGAGAGACAAACACACAATGCAATGTTCAGTCCTACATTCATAAAATTTGTTTGTTGCATTACAAAATGTGACAATGATTAAAAGCAAGCATACACAAGAATTTCTGAAATCAAGATGCCTCCAATAGTATTTATGTGGGACCTGTAAAGGAAAAAAGGAGATTGAGGCCAGGGTGCAATACGTTTACAACTTTACTATGAAGGTTATTCAGGGTGTGTGACTGCATGTTGCCAAATGTGACCTTATACTGACGACTCAGCAATAAGCCCCTCTGCCTGCGTAGGCAGAAAGACCCCAGGCCATGCGTCAATATTGATCCCAAAAAACACGTATGCATATTGGATTTAATAGAAGCACGACACAGCAAATCAAACATGTTATGTATACATAATTCACATAATACATCAGAGAGATTATACATTCACACTTTTACTAGGTAATTAAAAAGCACATACATTGACTTTTAGAGACTTTAATATAGTTAACATAAGTTGTGTTATTCACTATGTATAGAGAATTATCAAAACAATTAAGTAATTTCGATTTTCATATTAAACATCAAATGCTTTCATATTGTCGTATTGCTCATATTTCATTTGCACTTTTCTCTGAAAACTGCTACGACACAGAAAAGATCCCTTAGACCTACTTCCAGATGATAATTCAAAATAATTATCTATTAACATAGATAATTACATACATGACTAACATATCTATTGCACCATTCGCTGAATTTTAGACCATAATTTTGTTCATATTGCATTTGCACTTGTGTAAGAAATCTAAAACACACACAAATGTTAAGCCAGTTTGATATCATTAACATAATACTAATTAGTGCTTCACTACTTATCCAAATAAACATACAGTTGAAGTCAGAATTATTAGATTATTAATTTTTTCCCCCAATTTCTGTTTAATGGAGATATTTAATGTAATTTTTCAACACATTTCTAAACATAATAGTTTCAGTAACTCATTTCTAATAACTGATTTATTTTAGCTTTGCCATAATGACAGTATATATTTTACAAGATGCTGGTATTCAGCTTCAAGTGACATTTAAAGGCTTAACTAGGTTAATTAGGTTAACTAGGCAGGTTAGGGTAATTAGGCAAGTTATTGTATTACGATGATTTGTTCTGTAGACTATGGAAAACAAATATAGCTTAAAGGGACTAATAATTATGTCCTTAAAATGGTGTTTAAAAAATTTAAAACTGCTGTTATTCTAGCCGAAATAAAACAAATAAGACTTTCTCCAGAAGCAAAAAATATTATCAGACATACTGTGAAAATTTCCTTGCTCTGTAAGCATAATTTGGGAAAAAAAGAAAAAAAAAATCAAAGGGGGGCTAATAGTTCTGACTTCAACTGTATGCCCTGTTTGCAGAAAGGTAAACTTTCATATTAAACACTGAATGCTTTTCTTATTGCCATTTTGTTCATTTTTCTGTAACAAAAGTTAGAATAACATTACAGCAACTTTGATATAATGAACTTAATATCAAAATACACAACATTATTAGCAAAAATGCACATCAAATGTTGTCATATTTTGGTCGTGCTTTTTCATGAACACATATTGAAATGATGGAGTTTGCATGTTCTCCCTGTTTTCGTGTGGGTTTCCTCTGGGTGCTCCAGTTTCCCCCACAAGTTCAAAGACATGCGCTATAGGTGAATTGGATAAACTAAATTATCCATAGTGTATGTGTGTGAATGAGTGTGTATGAGCGTTTCCCATTAATGGGTTGCAGCTGGAATGGCCTCCGCTGTGTAAAACATATGCTGGATAAGTTGGCGGTTCATTCCGCTGTGGCGACCCCTGATAAATAAAGGGACTAAGCCAAAACAAAATGAATGAATGAATATCGAAATGATCCCCTAAAATCACTTTCACTGACATATCTAACATAATACCCACCCTTTACTGTCTTGCTAATTATTATGGTGGCTTGAAAAGCCAGCATACTGTTATCTATCTTAAACTTATTATTCTTCTTCTTCTTCTTCTTCTTCTTCTTCTTCTTCTTCTTCTTCTTCTTCTTCTTCTTCTTATTCTTCTGAGACTAATTTCTAAGTGTATCTCCTCCTAGGCCTTTCAAGCTACATACTTCAAACTTTCGTCAAACCTTCAAACTGGTCTGACTCGGGTTGCTATATCTTTTCTAACTGATCCGACCTTGGGTTTTCCGAAAAACGACCCAGAAAAAACCCAAAAGTCCCATTGACTTAACATTGGGTCAAACTTTGTGAGCTTATAACTCTGCATCAGACTGTCCTACAGACTTCTAACTGGACTCATTTAACTCAGTCTAGCCAGCAGCCAATAACTGATGACTTTTTAACTTACTAGCCACTCCCTAGCAACCACTTACTGCACCCTAGCAACTGTCCCATAGACTTCCATTGTAAAAGACTCCCATTTACTTAACATTGGATCAACCTTTGTGAGCTCATAACTCTGCATCAGACTGTCCTACAGACTAGAGTCTGGCCTCATTCAACTCAGTCTAGCCAGCAGCCAATCACTGATTACCTTTAAACTTACTAGCCACTCCCTAGCAACCAATTTCAGCACCCTAGTAACTATCCCAGAGACTGTGACTAGCTTTTCTAACACATGCTAACAGTTTAAACTTCCTACTGACATGCTAATCTTGTTAGAAAGGTGCTAGCAACACGATAGTGACATGCTAGTCATGCTAGTAACATGCTAATTCATGCTAGAATCATGCTAACAACATGCTAATTCATGCTAGAAACAAGCTGACTCATGCTAGAATCATGCTAGTAACATGCTAGTTACATGCTAATTAATGCTAGAATCATGCTAGTTACATGCTAATTCATGCTAGAAACATGCTAATTCATGCTAGAATCATGCTAACAACATGCTAATTCATGCTAGAAACATGCTAGTAACATGCTAATTCATGCTAGAAACATGCTAGTAACATGCTAGAATCATGCTAGTAACATGCTAATTCATGCTAGAATCATGCTAATAACATGCTAATTCATGCTAGAATCATGCTAGTAACATGCTAATTCATGCTAGAATCATGCTAGTAACATGCTAATTCATGCTAGAAACATGCTAGTAACATGCTAATTCATGCTAGAAACATGCTAGTAACATGCTAATTCATGCTAGAATCATGCTAGTAACATGCTAATTCATGCTAGAAACATGCTAGTAACATGCTAATCCATGCTAGAATCATGCTAGTAAAATGCTAATTCATGCTAGAATCATGCTAGTAACATGCTAATTCATGCTAGAATCATGCTAGTAACATGCTAATTCATGCTAGAAACATGCTAGTAACATGCTAATTCATGCTAGAATCATGCTAGTAACATGCTAATTCATGCTAGAATCATGCTAATAACATGCTAATTCATGCTAGAAACATGCTAATTCATGCTAGAATCATGCTAATAACATGCTAATTCATGCTAGAAACATGCTAGTAACATGCTAATTAATGCTAGAAACATGCTAGTAACATGCCAATTCATGCTAGAATCATGCTAGTAACATGCTAATTCATGCTAGAAACAT
Source organism: Danio aesculapii (assembly GCF_903798145.1). NCBI lineage: Eukaryota > Metazoa > Chordata > Actinopteri > Cypriniformes > Danionidae > Danio > Danio aesculapii. The sequence goes on along the minus strand of NC_079435.1, from coordinate 21,123,541 downwards.
GCTAGTAACATGCTAATTCATGCTAGAATCATGCTAGTAACATGCTAATTCATGCTAGAATCATGCTAATAACATGCTAATTCATGCTAGAAACATACTAGTAACATGCTAATTCATGCTAGAATCATGCTAGTAACATGCTAATTCATGCTAGAATCATGCTAGTAACATGTTAATTCATGCTAGAATCATGCTAATAACATGCTAATTCATGCTAGAATCATGCTAGTAATATGCTAATTCATGCTAGAATTATGCTAGTAACATGCTAATTCATGCTAGAAACATGTTAATTCATGCTAGAATCATGCTAATAACATGCTAATTCATGCTAGAAACATGCTAATTCATGCTAGAATCATGCTAATAACATGCTAAATCATGCTAGAAACATGCTAGTAACATGCTAATTCGTGCTAGAAACATGCTAGTAACATGCTAATTCATGCTAGAATCATGTTAGTAACATGCTAATTCATGCTAGAATCATGCTAGTAACATGCTAATTCATGCTAGAAACATGCTAATAACATGCTAATTCATGCTAGAAACATGCTAATTCATGCTAGAATCATGCTAATAACATGCTAGTAACATGCTAATTCATGCTAGAAACATGCTAGTAACATGCTAATTCATGCTAGAATCATACTAGTAACATGCTAATTCATGCTAGAAACATGCTAGTAACATGCTAACTCATGCTAGAAACATGCTAGTAACATGCTAATTCATGCTAGAATCATGCTAATTCATGCTAGAAACATGCTAGTAACATGCTAATTCATGCTAGAATCATGCTAGTTACATGCTAATTTATGTTAGAATCATGCTGGTTACTTGCTAATTCATGCTAGTAACATGCTAATTCAGACTCGGCTTTTCAAGCCACCATAAAGTTTGTCCTCAAACTTTAATATCTAGTTGCTAATTGCAACTGTATTTCTAAATAAGCATATCCGCTACATTATTTCCTTTCATATTGCTCATATTTCACATCATGAACAGCACATGCAGGATATATGCTGAATGTCTGACTGACATAAACCACAATTATTCCCAGTGTAAAAGATACAAACAGTATGAGGTGAGCACTGAGTCAGCATAATTCAAACCTCAGCTGGCTGAGCAAAATGAATATTATTATGGATCATTTATGGTTATTGATATACAAAATAAGTCCATTTTGGTTAAGGGTGTGAAATAAATCACAATCTATAATCAAAACCATAAAATTATACATGTTATCCATATTTATTTAAGGAGAAGTCTTAGCTGGTTAGCATTAGCAATACAACACGATAGGTACACTGTTTCGATAGGTACACTGAACACCACAACACATTTCAAGATAAATCACACGTTTTACACCGAGCTTACAATGTATAAGCCTGAACAGCTTTAGCATGTCAAGATGATGCTATTCTTCGCTACTTAGCTCACCATGCTAAAACAAACCATAAAACTGGTCCGAGTACAGCATAAAGGGCAACAAAGGGTCTGAAGCTGCGCTGCTAACACTGCAGGATGCAGATAGGATGACATCATCCACACAGAGCTGCTGCTCTCCCGGTGTGTGTGTGTGTGTGTGTGTGTGTGTGTGTGTGTGTGTGTGTGTACAGCAGGCAAAGGACCAGCACTTAAATCCCAGCCTGTGTCTTACTGTTCAAATAGAGTCTGTACAGACAAAAATGTCTAAATGACCTATGGAGTATTAACTATAAGGGAAGCTACTAGCCTAGCGCTGTTGTTGTGAGCTATCAGCATGCTGGAGTTAAATTCAGATGCTCTCTGTTCTGAATTTTATTGTCTTTACTTTAGTGGCGTGCATGAGGACATAGGAGAGAGAGAGAGAGAGAGAGAGAGAGAGAAAGAGAGAGCAGGACGGAGGGAGGTGCACAGAAACCCCTCCCTCAGCTCCTGTGCTGCAGCCATCAGAAAAGACGCCTCTGACGACGGACACTTACCCAACATGCTCCACTCTACACAAAGACACGAGAGGTGCGACCAATCACAGGCAAGCTTCATGCACACCTTTTTTTTTACTCTCCTCCAGCACTGCTCACTGGCACACACACACACACAAATCATCTTGCTTTACCCTCTTCTCTGTCTCACACACACACACACACACACACACACACACACTAGTAGGTGGCCTGCTGAATTGGTTGTTATGGCAACGCATCCCAGTTGCTCGCTCTTATTCCTCAGATGTGAGCTACTCCAGGATTTCTCTCTTTCTCCTGCTCCTTTCTGCTCTTCCTGTCTCCATTCCTGCTCTTGTGCTTCACACTCTCTGTCTTGTTAATGAAAAATTGAGGAGAGCACGCTGGCTGCAAGACTAAGCAAAATCTGCTCAACCACAAACACCCTTTAGGTAAATAACCTCTATTATATACAGTACAAACAGCTCTTACTATATGCAGAGTTTAAATACGGGGTAAATGATATATATATATATATTTTTTTTTTGGAGAGTAAACATGATTAAAATATTGGTGGTATTTTTTCCACAAAATAATTATCAGTAACACTTTAGTTTAAGTACCATATCCCACTATTTACTACTGACTTATTACCTGCTTATTATTAAGATATTGGCTGTTTATTAGTGCTTATAAAGTATGATATTATTGTGCATCCATAACCTAACCCTAACCTATCCAATCCCTTAACACAACTACTACATTAATAACTGTTAACGAGCATCAAATTAGTACTTTATTGAGTTAAAAGTTAAAGGGCACCTATGATGAAAATCATCTGTGTCTGGTATAGTGTGTCCACAATCATATTGGGGTGATAGAAACTCAATAAGTCTTTTTTAAATTTTCTGACGTCAAAATAGGATCCAAATCCTTCTCATTTTGAGACCCACCGCAACGTGACAGACTGTGGTTTCCCCGCCCACCAAATTGATTGACTGCGCACATCCTGTCTCGTTAATATGTGGCTAAGCGCCGAGATCAAAAGATCTGTTGAGCGCTCTGTGATCATCAATCATCATCAAATGTAATCAAGAATGAGTTTTACAAATTCAAAACGTTATTAAAACAATGTATGTTTGTAATGAATTACATCGATTTTACTGTCCCTTACTTTATCACCACAGCCGCATGTCTGTACAATTATAAAAGAAGACATTTCAGTACCGGTTTGTGGACGTTAAATCGGGTTCATATTGTACATTAAGTTAACGGATATCCATACAGCAACGGATAGTACAGTTTTTCTCAGTGGCTTTGGTGCATTTCTCACAACACTATTTACATTTGCACAACAGTTAATGCATTTTTCAAAACAGTTAATCATTTGTGCATCATAGTAGCAGTTTCTCATTCCTTCCAATAAATTGCAAATGCTTTTGGACACGCATCAATTGCTTTCATACAACTCTCTGCTGTTTTATAACATTATCATCTGCTTATGTCATGTTAGTCAAAATTAACTAAACTTGTAAATGCTGAATAGTCATTCCATATAAAACTAATAGTCCTCTTTTCATTACTTGAGTCATTACATACAAAAATGTTGAACTAGTTGTCAAAATCTGTCAAGCTAATATTATAAAAAAAAAAAAAAAATTTTGATTTCCTGAAAATGTCTTTTAAACTGAACAATTTCATGAATGATTTATAGATTTATGTATGTTGTAGGTTCAGTTCCACTATGTACTGCAATATTGTTTACAGTTGAGCACAGCTTTACCCAGAGGGAGTTTATGTTTGTTGTAAATAAGGGTGTATTTATTCTTTTGCACAATGCTGTGAATAAATTAGACTTGCAAAGAGCAAATGCAGTAAAAATGTGAAACATACATGTTCAACGTCTTGTACTCTGACACCTCACTAAATGCAGTGATGTCTAACTTTACTGTAGTTTTCAAATGGCTGTGCAAATAGTATATAGTGCTGTCTTGAGCCTTTTCAGCAAGAAGTCACCATTTGTAATATTACAAAAGTTTTGGTCCAGATGCATAAATTCTTAAACTAGACAGACAGACAGACAGACAGACAGACAGACAGACAGATAGACAGATAGACAGATAGACAGATAGATAGATAGATAGATAGATAGATAGATAGATAGATAGATAGATAGATAGATAGATAGATAGCAGGATATTGAAAAAATCACTTTCAGAATTTGAATAATGTAATTAAACGCAAAATAGCATTGCACAGTTTTCATTGTATAAATATTTCAATAAAATAAGTTTTATTTATTTGATTTTTTTTTATTTTTAAGTTGTAAAATTGTACAATTTCTTGTGCTGGAACGCTTTAAAGTCTCTTGAAATGCACATACAGTCACAGGCCTTAAAAACATGTAAATGTTTAACTTTTGCTCCATTATGGTAAAAATCTTCAATGCCTGTGACTCCTGGTCAACTATAATCCCAATTCAACATAGCAGATCCTGCAATATGACTATTGTGGATGCACATATTGCAATATAACGATATATTGTGCTGCCCTACTGTTTATACTTTTTGTCTATACTTATTCAGTCATTTTCCAAATACTGATTATCTTTAAAAGATTTCTGAAAAGAGAGTGTTTAACATCAAACAATGAAATACTCCAATCTCCACAATGTGGTCCTGCTGCTTTAAAGGGATAGTTTACACAAAAATCCATTCATTCATTCATTTTCTTTTCGGATTAGTCCCTTTATTAATCTGGGATCGCCACAGCGGATTGAACCATCAACTTTTCCAGCATATGTTTTAAGCAGCGGATGCTACCCAGCACTGGGAAACATCCATACACACTCATACACTATGGCCAATTTTAGCTTACCCAATTTACCTATACCACATGTTTTTGAACTTGTAGGGGAAACCGGAGCACCCGGAGATAACCCGTGCGAACACAGGGAGAACATGCAAACTCCACACAGAAATGCCAACTGACCCAGCCGGGGCTCGAACTAGCAACCTTATTGCTGTGAGGCGATTGTGCCATTAACTGCGCCACCATGCTGCCACCCAAAACTTTAATTTATCGTTTCATCATACCCATCATTTACACCACTCAAGTGTTTCCAAACCTTTATGGGTTTCTATATTCTGTTGAACACAAAAGAAAATATTTTGAAGACAGCTGAAAACCTGTAACCATTGACTAGAAGGAAAATATTCATTCATTCATTTTCTTTTCGGCTTAGTCCCTTTATTAAACTGGGGTTGCCACACCGAAATGAACCGCCAACTTATCCAGCACATGTTTTACGCAGCGGATGTCCTTCCAGCTGCAACCCATCTCTGGGAAATATCCATACACACTCACACACTACGGACAGATTAGCCTTCAAAATTCACCTGTACCGCATGTCTTTGGACTTCTGGGGGAAACCTGAGCACCCGGAGGAAACCCATGCGAACGTATGGAGAACATGCAAACTCCACACAGTAATGGCAATTGACCCAGCCGAGGCTTGAACCAGCAACCTTCTTGCTGTGAGGCGACAGCACTACCTACTGCGCCACTGCGTCGCCCAGAAGGAAAATATTATAAAAGCAAATGGTAACAGATTTTCAGCTTTCTTTAGAATATCTTCTGTTGTGTTTACCAGAATAAAGAAATTTATAAAGGATCAGAACAATTAAAGGAATAATAAATGATGACAGAATTTATTTTTTTGGGCGAACCACCCCTTTAAATGCACAAGCCCTTTTGAATTCCTTTTTGCACTCTCGTTGTCATTCATTTTATTATTTATCAGCTGATAAAGGTGATTCCAACAATATTGTTACTCTATATTCTTACAGTTACAGCTGTGCTCTTAACTCTGTTTTTGTTTTATAATAAGAAATTATAATGAGAAATCATTTATTCTTAATCTTACCTATTATCCTAGGTGTAAACAAACCTTAAAGGGATAGTGCATCCAAAAATGAAATATCTGTCATCGTTTACTCATCATTCACCTGTCACAAACTTGTTTCTTTCTTCTATTGAACACAAAATGAGTTATTTTGAAACATGTCAACCATTGACATCCATAGTATTTATTTTTCCTGCTTTGAAAGCCAGTGGGTACGTTTCGAACATTTTTCAAAATATCTTGTCTTGTGTTCAATAGAAAAAAATAAAATCATAAAGTTTGGGTAAGCAAATAGTGAGAAAGTGTGCATGTGTGGGTGAAATATCCTTTTAAGACTATTCTATCTCTAAATATGATTGTAACTTTTAACGTATTTTGCTATATGTTAAAGTTACAATTTAATTGATATTAAATTATTCACAGTATTTCTCTTTAAATAGCAGAGCATTCAATGCAAAAAAAGTCAGCTTACACATACAGCTTTGACATCAACAATCACAAACAGGACTATGAATAGCACAAACAATGTTTCCTGCAAATAAACTTGAGCTTCCTATAAAAACAGCATTAATCCTCATGCTCAGTTTGGGGTCTGAGAGAGGGACTTTAAAAACTCCAAAGCATTAACTTTACATTTTAGCATAATGATGAAACTTTATCATTTATTCTAGGCGGCTCAGTGGTTAGCACTGTTGTCTCATAGCAAGAAGGTCATTGGTTTGACCCCCAGTTGGGTCAGTTGGTATTTCTGTGTGGAGTTTGCATGTTCTCCCTGTGTTCACGTGGGTTTCCTCTGGGTGCTCCGGTTTCCCCCCACAGTCCAAAGACATGCACTATAGGTGAAGTGGATAAGCTAAACTGGCTTTGTATGTGTGTGAACAAGTGTGTATGGGTGTTTCCCGGTACTGGGTTACAGCTGGAAGGGTATCCGCTGCGTATGCTGGATAGGTTGGTGGTTCATTCTGCTGTGGTGACCCCTGATAAATAAAGTGACTAAGCCGAAGGAAAACGAATGAATGAATGAATTTATTTATTCTAATCTCATGCAAACAATGTAAACCTGATTCAATCCGAGAGAGAGGGAGAGACACTTGAAATAAACACAAACCATTTCTAGGGATTAATATAATATAATATAATATAATATAATATAATATAATATAATATAATATAATATAATATAATATAATATAATATAATATAATATAATATAATATAATATAATATAATAAATAATATAATATAATATAATTAATAATTTTCCCAGAGATGGGTTGCAGCTGGAAGGGCATCCGCTGCATTAAAACGTGCTGGATAAGTTGGCGGTTAATTTTGCTGTGGTGACCCTGATTAATAAAGGGACTAAGCCGACAAGAAAATTAATAAATGAATAATTAATAGTATAATATAATATAATATAATATAATATAATATAATATAATATAATATAATATAATATAATATAATATAATATAATATAATATAATATAATATTATTAATAATATAATATAATATAATTAATAATATAATATAATATAATATAATATAATATAATATAATATAATTTAATAATATAATATAATTAATAATATAATATAATATAATTAATAATATAATATAATATAATATAATATAATATAATATAATATAATTAATAATATAATATAATATAATACAATATAATATAATATAATATAATATAATATAATATAATGTAATATAATATAATATAATTAATAATATAATATAATATAATATAATATAATATAATATAATATAATATAATATAATATAATATAATATAATATAATATAATATAATATAATATAATATAAGGAGAGGGCTGTTAGTGTTTACTGTTCCATTTATGATTATTTCAGATACATTTTTAACGTAGCCCCTTTGCTCTAAAAACAATAACAATATTAACAATAATTATTCTGCATTTTTGTTCAACCGGTCAGTTTCTTATTGTGGCTTGCATTTGAAATGATAAAATGAAGGAAATTTAGGTTTTAAAGTTCCAATCCAAAAGCAATACACTACTACAGTTATTTAATAGATAATTATTAATTTTCCTTCAGCTTAATCTTTTTATTAATCAGCGGAATGAATCGCCAACTTATCCAGCATGTCTTTGGCCTGTGGGGGAAACCGGAGCACCCAGAGGAAACCCACAGTAACACTGAGAGAACATGCAAACTCCACACAGAAACACCAACTGACCCACCCGGGGCTCGAACCATCCACCTTCTCGCTATGAGGCGACAGTGCTATCCACTGAGCCACCGTGCTATTTAATAGATAATTATTAATAATTATTTTACAATATGCCAGCGTGTTTACTAATAAAAAAGTGAGGAGCAGTCCTCAACACACACTTGTGTTCTGTATACCAGACTTTGAGAGATGTCACAATCATAACCTTCACAAACAGAAGTTTGACTGAGGCAACACTAGATGGAGGCAGGAATCCAAAATGTCCAAAAACAAACAGGAAAAGGGAGAGCAGCAAAACAATTACAACTTTCGCTCCTCTAAAGCTGTGTCACTCTGTCTTGAATATTCAGCACATTTTGAATATCAAGCAGATGCTCTTTCAAACAGCAGTATTCCATCTGCAGCCTGATTTGCTCACATGATTAAATCCAGTGTGAGATAATACGGCAAATTTTTTTATCCTAATTGTCATTTATAAATTGAGAGGTCCTGCCACACCACTGTCAGAAGATGGAGGTCTGGTCACCTGACTGTTCTTCTTTGCGATCTATAATCTAAGCACCTCACATTAAGCTGGTGCCAGAGAATAGGGTTAAGTGGGGGACATATTTGTAACCCATTTGATATGTAAAATTCATGCACGTGGCCTTGTGGGTATATTTTGAGGCTTGATTCTTTTATGATCATTTTGAGAACAAACATCTTAAATTAGTAATCACACACCATAGATATATACATTAGATACTGCATACAGACCCAGAGTATGCGTCAATAGCGCTGCCACATTTGTACTGGACTCCCAGGACAAAAGTCATTCAACCGCACTAGTCAAGACTAAAGCCAATGTGAAGATGCTGGACTTTAGCGCTGTGTACAGGTGTAGTAACAAGCAAACAAAGCACAAAGGTATAACATTTCATAGGTAAGATTTTGTTTTTTTACAGTTTTATATGTCACAAACTTATGTGCTAAACAAGTAATGTTACTAATGATAATACAGTCAGTGCACTGATCATAAGGAAACTAGCATCAACTCGCACTAAACACTACGCTTATGCTAGTTTGGTTGAATAAAATCAGCAAACAATGTAAATGAAATATGACAACAAGATGCTGCGGTGCCAAAAGCTTCATTCACAAACGAACCGCTCCCTCCGTTAGAATTAGAAGTGAAAGCGGGAGAAGAGGTGTGTTTCAGGACACAGATTAGATTTAAGAGGGAGGGAGGATAATATATTTCCATGAACACAAACACACACTCTTTGTCTGCAATGCCCGTGCGATCACTCATCCATCAATCTAGAAAAGAGATGTAAAATTATAATTTTCGTAATTTAAAAAAATATTTGCATACTGACCACCGGGAAAACTCCCGATCATAGATATATGTGTATATGTGTATATATCTCTGGCTCTGGATGGCCAGTCCTCCACTGCATCTTTGTCCCACATTCATTTCAAAGGAGCGCTACCCTGTACTAAAATGGCGGCTCTGTTGATGCATTCCTTCCAATAGACACCGATAGTGTAGGCGACATCTAATGTAAATATCTATGGTCACACACAGGCAAGAACATAGACTCATTAAAAGTACGTATCTTCTTCTTTTCCTAAATCGTTGACCTTCTTATGAAACTTCATGTGAAGGAGTGGATGGAGTGTGTCTACAAACGTGATGCAACTTTCAATGACTGACACAACTTGGAAATAGGGCTGGGGTGATAAACGATATTATATCGAGTTGCAATAAAATTTATTTCAATAACAATGATCTCCCCATGTGCGCATGAGTTTCCTCTGGGTGCTTCAGTTTCCCCCACAAGTCCAAACACATGCAGTATGGGTGAATTGGGTAAGCTTAATTGTCTGTAGTGTATGTGTGTGAATGAGGGTAGATAAGTTGGCGGTTCATTCCGCTGTGGCGACCCCTGATTAAATAAGCGACTAAGCCAAAAAAAAAAAAATGAATGAATGAATGAATAACAATGATAAGCTCTGAACTTTTTCACTCTATATTGATTCAAGAGCCAATCACACAGCAGAAATGTGCAACAATGGGAATCTAGAAGTGGGTTGATAATAGAGATGCACTGAATTTTCGGCCACCAAATATTATCACCCACTGAAGATAGGTTATGTTATTTAATGGACCCTCTAATTTTTGTGGCTTCAGTTATTGTTGGGATACTCCTTGAAACATGGAAGCATTGACAACTTTTATTGAAATATATATTGTCATTGTTCAATATGGAGAATAGTTAATGCCATTTTTGCTGTATCACCCAGCCATACTTGGAAATATAATCAGTTGTGTTTATCTAAACAATGCAATAATTCACCGCAATTCTGTGATCATGACAGTGTTGCTCGTCTCTGGTACGTCTTGTACTTTGTTAGCTCTACCTCTAAAAAAAAGTACAAAGGAACACAGTAAGAAAGAGAGAGAGATAGATAGAGCCTTTACCTAAATCCTCCCAGCTGCCCACTGAACGAGAGGTGACCTCATTTTTTTGTGGGAGAGGACACAAAAGATTTGTCTCCATGACAACAAACCAGAAAAAAAAAATGTTTGCTTGTACATACCAAATGTGGCCAGTGCTACCCTTGGAGCCCTATTGTATGGGCCAAGTTTTCCACTTGTGCGGTGGTGCTGTCCACTCTGGGAAGAGCTGCAATAGTTGAGATATGGATCAAGAGCCAAGTGCAAAATCTAAATCTGACAGCCAAATGGCCGAAACTGAGAATCACTTTAAACAGAGCCTCAAACAAACAGTGTGCGTGTTTAAAAACTGGTAAACTAACTTGGGCTTGTCGTGACATCTATAGATTGCTGCTCTCTGGTGATTTTGAAGTGCTTCTTCCGAAACCACGTTTCACAAGAGTTTACATGCATTCTACATACTACACGGGTGATTTCAACATGTGATTGCAGGTAAGCTCCGTGCGCCTTTTCTGTTAGGCTTTCTAGTAAGAGGAATAATTTCAGTGGACAACTTTTGTATATTTTTAAGTCTGTATTTGAACAGAAGTTAAAAGCAGGTAGAAATTTAATTAAATGTTGCCAAATAAAAAAAGATGAGGAGCCACATGTTATTTTTATGTAATATTGCAGTGTTTATAATTTATTTGTGCAGGTCAATATAGATCCATATATTTGCACTTTATTATTCAAAATAACTTCCCCTCAGATATGCAATTTTTTTTCTCTTTTCTGATGTGTTGTACTGGCACAAAGATGGCAAAACAACTCACAGGCACCCTGATTTAAAAAAAATAGTGGACGTGGTGGCTCAGTGGTTAGCACTGTCGCCTCACACCAAGAAGGTCACTGGTTCTAGTCCTGGCTGGGCCAGTTGGCATTTCTGTGTGGAGTTGCATGTTCTCCCCATGTCCGCGTGGGTTTCCTCTGGGTGCTCCGGTTTCTTCCACAGTCCAATAACATGTGCCATAGGTGAATTGGATAAACTAAATTGCCCATAGTGTGTTTGTGTGTGTGTGTGAATAAGAATGTATGGGTTTCCCAGTACTGGGTTGCATCTGGAAGGGCATCCGCTGTGTAAAACATTTGCTGGATAAGTTGGCGGTTCATTCCGCTGTGGTGACTCCTGATGAATAAACAGACTAAACTGAAGGAAAATGAATAAATTAATAATTATATTCAAAATTATAACATATATATTACTTTGAAATGGCTGCGGAATGCACTGCAAGGTAACATCAAAATGTAAAGTCCAGTTTAAAAAGTTTAGAAGACACCAAAAAATGTGTTCAAAAATTAAGTGGCTTAGCGTTTAATTACCTTGGTTTAAGTGCATATTACAGCAGTTCAGAAATCACATTGCAGATGATCTTTACATTAAAAGAACATGACACCTCTACTAAACCTAACACAAACGCATAGGCTGCGTCCGAAATCGCATACTTCTATACTATATAGTACGCTAAAAACAGTATGCGAGCCTAGTAGTATGTTTGAATTCATAAAATTCAAAAAACAGTATGCAAGATGTTCCTGGATGACCTAATACTTCCGGAGAGAGTCTGAAGTGCGCATCCGATGCACACTGTGCTATCCCATGATGCACCACAAGCGAATTCATGAATAGGAGTGAAGCGATGTAACTGACACGGGTAGGTCACATGATCATGACAGAATGAGTCTACTCACATTCATACTGTATAGAACGTACTTTTCTAACGATCGAGTAGTATATTTAAATTCAAATGCAGTACCTACTGAGTGGTATGCGATTTCGGAGGCAGCCATTCTTAAAATCTCTACTTTGATAAGTGCGGTGGTGGTAAAGCACTCTGACTAAAAGTGCTAGATCATCAAATGATTTTAGCCTAACTTTGTATTATATAAGTTAGTGCACAATTTGGGTAATTTGACCTCTCCACTTTCTGTGAAATGATTTACAAATTTGAATATATTTCCTACGCATAAACAAAAACTGCAATTAAAATGCATTTGCTGAAGCAACAATGCCATTTTACTTTGGTTTTGTTTAGTGCAAGGCTGTACCAGCTCCAGAGAAGTTTAAGACATTGAGAAAGTCATTCAAATGGAGACAGGCTATTTGCAAACATTAAAACATACAGTCAATTAAATACTTCATTACTTCAACTTAAATGGAGTAAGTTCACAGTACTCATATAGATTGGTTTTTTAACTCAAATGGTCTGTAGCAATCAGTTTCCTCAAACAGTTTGAGTACTCTTCATTTATTGGGTTTTACTGTGCTCAAATTGCTTGGTTTACTCAAATGGATTAAGTTGACAGTACTCATTAGGATTAGTTTTTTAACTTAAATGGTTTGTTGCACTCGGTTTTCTCAACAGTTTGAGTTACCTTAACTTTTTGGGTTTTACAGTGCAGCATTGCACAAGAAACCTTTGTTTATACCCAGCAGGCACACAATGTCATAAGATGTTAAGATAAGGTTAGATTTAGGTCGCAACATCAGGTGACCAAAATTCAATGTCTAGCCAGTGTCTAAGGACAATGTTATTTTGACATCCAATAACAATGTCAAGGACTTTGATATTTGGTTGATTTTAGGTTGATATTAGGTTGTGTTGGAAAGTTACCAAAATCCAATGTTGAGCCAATATCCTAAACCAATGTCATATTGACGTCAAATACTGACATTTATTTATTAGGTACGGCAACCAAAATCCAACATCTGATAGACATCATAGTGGTAACCTCCACACAAAGTCAAGCTGTAGCATCATTAGACATTGATATTTGGTTGGTTTTAGGTTGGACATTGGGCATTGACGTTTGCCTGACATTGGGTTCTGACATCAACATGATTTTCATTTCCAAACAAAATTCAACGTCCCCATGACGTTGGGGTAGATCATCAATCTCACGTCATATTGATGTCCTGTGCCTGCTGGGTATATAACTGAACTGAAAGTTCTTTGTGATTTACTGTTTATAAATGTGTATATTTTGTAGTTTTGCAACTCTTCTCATTTAAGGAGGCAATTTCCCTCTCATAACATATTTCCAAATACGATTGCAACTATACTGACTTTAAAATGGGGTAACTTACGAAAACAAACTGACCATACATGACATCTCTATTCATCTGTAAGTATAGCATTGCAGTCACCCTCTCCCACACATTCAGCACACCCACAAATTACATCATGTCCCATATGGCAGCCCAGCAGCTTTAAACTAGTTCAACGCCACCCATACAGTACATAAGACACACATTCATATACTCTCTTTCTGATGGGTAGGTAATGGATTAGGGTCACCAGACTGACTGGCAGGACTAAAACAGGTTGTTGGACAGACTTAAGCCTTGTTTACGTGTAGCCATAACAGAGTGCACTGCAAATGCCTGTTGTTAAAAAGGAAAGAAACAAAACTGGTTACATCAGCTGTAAATTCACAGTTTGGGTGAAGAGAACTGCAAGTACACATCCTTCACATACTTTTGTAAGTGGGGAAGGAACAGCCAGCACATGTTTTACTTTATGTAGGTCTGTTTAATTAGCAGTGTTGAGCACGTTCCTTTAAAGGAGTAATTAGTTATAGTTACATCTCACAAATAGTAACTAAGTTACATAATTATAAAAGTAACTAAATACCAGGGAAAGTAACTATTGCGTTACTTAAAAAAAATAGAATTTGTCAAACGACTATAAAATAAAACATTAAAACATTGTACACTAATCTACACTATTTTAATGTTGTTGTGGGAAAATGAGAGAGACAATCATCAAATTCAACATATCATTACTTTGATATGAATATTAACATAAACATTCTTTCTTTTTACCTCTACTTGGGAAAAGTAGAGTTTATATTTCTAGTTTGCAAAAGCTGAACTTGGTGGATTTGCCACCGTTCTGACTCCTGGTCATTGATGTGTGTGACTGACTGTGCGTGTGCTTGTGTGTGAACACCTGCACTACTCTGCCTCTGGTTGGCAAATGATGGAAATGTAGTCTATCTAAGCCAATCATCACGTTCTCAGTTACACCACGTTCACAGACACATCAATCATCACTGGTTTGTTATGTGTCCCGCTCCAGCCCCAAACACACACGCCCACCCCAAAGAAAGAGAGGTCGTGTCGGCTGAGAGAGACGCTGCTCGCATGAAAACTGCTTCAGTGATCTCAATTATAGTAACACACATTTTATTGTCAGTAACAGCAACTGTTTTGTAATGGAATTTCGACGTTAGTAACAATGTTAATTTATAGCGCCGTTATTTCCATCTCTGTAAATTAGACAAAAGCATAATATTCAATATATGATGTTTTTACCTATTTTTAAAATGCTGAATTTACTTTAGCCTTTTGCCTTTAGTTGACAGTTCTTTGCAAAGTAAGTTTCAAATAAGTTTCAGTTCTATACACTGTAAGTAATATCCTGATAAATGTATGCTTATTTGTTGTTAATGTACATTATTTCACTGTAAATATATACAATAATTGTCACAGTTTTTTTTACCAAGGAACATACAATAAGAGTGTTTATCGTGGATTTATATATGATGGCTTATTCAACCAATTACAGTGTTTTAGCATTCATAGTTCGGTAGCTTATAGGAAACTATTTAAAAAGGTTTTACTCTTTTACTTTTACTAGCATCATTAAATTATGTTCTGAGAAATGTAAGTTTTAATTACTTTGTATACTAAATAGGTATGGGCCGGTGTGAGATTCTGACGGTATGATAACCTTGGATTAATATATGTTCTTTTTAAATGTCTGAGTAAAAAACTAAAACTTTTTTCCAATTTGAACACAATTTATCTTATTTTGAGAAACATTTATAATATTTTGGAGCAGTAAACATGTCAGGATAAATAATTCAAATAAATCATTGATCATTACAACTTGAAAAAAGGCATCTTTGGAGATCTTTTCTGCTGGAAATACTGTTGTCATTAAAAAAACACACATAAAAAAAATCTTACACATACCTTAGGAACAGTATAACAGAAAAACCTTGACTTTTTAAAACTGCAGTACACCTTAAAACCGGTTGTCGTCCCATGCCTAGTACTAAACAGAGCATCACACCCACTTTATACACACCCAGTTTATAACCATGCTACAAATTAAAGACAATTAGCATGTAGCATATGTGCAATGGTTTATTTTATGGTTATCATTACAATCAATGAGACTCAAAGTTTTTCTGCTTCAGAACAAAACTTTTCCACTAAGGTTTGTAGTATAGTACCGTTCAGACTGAAGCAATATTTCTAATACAACCCCTCTACATGTAGCTTCTTCTTATGCTTTCTAAACTCCAGCGCAGGGTCTGAGTTTTATATATAAACTAGGTGGAATGCTTTTTATTCATCATTACACAGATGGATACAGTTGGATGATGAGAAACTGCTCTATATTGTGCTCATTAGGCCAGCAGGGCTAATGTGTAGCTGCAGCTAGCCTAGCCTAGCACTCCTTCATATAAGAGTATACAGATTGTAGGCCACTACACTCCACTACATTGACACACTTTCATCCTGAAAATCTGCGTCATATGCCACAAGCACTGTATGAAATTTATATAAGAAGACTTTTATCCTCAGTACACTGCATTTAAACATGCCATTTCATTTCACTTTAATTAAACATGCAAGGCCAACATATCATTTCTGGGCCAGGTCTGGGCCAACATATCATTTTTTAAAAATGCATTTCTTTTTTTTTTCTTTCTTTCTTTTTTGTTGTTTTTTTAACAGCCAAGGTCACCATTAGCTAAAATCATTAATGGTCTACTGCTCTGTCTAGCGGGCCACTACTAGTGATGTCTGACAGAGACTAGTAATACTCTGTGAGAGGTGAGGAAAGGAAACGAGAAGAGGAAACATGAATGTACAAGTAAGAATCGAGAAGAAACATAGTGATGTCTGTGAGAGACTAGTAATGTCCAGTTAGAGACAAGTGATGGCCTATTAGAGACAAGTGACGGCCTATTAGAGACAAGTGATGGCCTATTAGAGACAAGTGATGTCTGTGAGAGCCCAGCAAGCCTTTTTTGTTTTTAAAAATATGTCTAATAGACGTCACAGTTGTCTTGGCTAAAACAAGACTAAACTTGTATAGAAGTACTATACAAGCACTGCACTAACTATATAGTATATAAGTATGCGATTTCGGATGCAGCCTGCTGTCAGACATCTAGTAATAGGCCCAAACTAGTCTAGTCATCAAATAAATAAAAATGAATGACTACACATATAAAGTCTGTCTATTTGATAACTAGTTTAGTTTTGGGCTATTCTTAGATGTCTATTAAATTTTCACTGACAGCCCAAGTTTAAGCTGTCTATGTCTAGATGTCTGTTAGACGTCTAATAAATACAAAATTGTTTGCTGGGAGAGTAATGTCAATGAGAGACTAGTCATGTCAGTGAGAGACTAGTCATGTCTATGAGGGACTAGTGATGTCAGTGGGAGACTAGTCATGCTTTAAGAGACTACTGATGTCTTATGAGACACCAGTGATGTCAGTGAGAGACTAGTTAAAGCAGGGATGGGCAAACTCAGTCCTGGTGGGCCGGAGTCCTGCAGAGTTTAACTCCAACACTAATCAAACACACCTGCTTGTAGCTTTGTAGTAATTCTGAAGACGCTAATTAGCTTGTTCAGGTTGATTAGTGTTTGAGCAAAACACTGCAGGACAGCGGCCCTCCATGAGTGAATTTGCCCATCCCTGCGTTAGAGCCTAGTAATGTCCTGTTAGAGACTATGATGTCTTCAGTGTTGGGTAAGTTACTTTAAAAAAAATCAAATGACTGATTACTACTGGAAAATTGTAATCTGATTACATTACTAATTACTTAATGTACAAAAGTAATCAGATTACTAATTACTTTACTTTGAAGTTACTTTTAAAAACTATAAAGTATACAAAATAAACTGCAGCTTTTTTAAGTAATTTTATATTTACTGAAAAACATTGGTGGATCACAGCAGCTTGACATATTCAAAAGACTTAAAGAGTTTGTCCAATACCTAAAATTCTCTCATCATCTACTTGTTCCAAACCTGTTTGTCTTTTTAAAGACATGAAGAAAACTGAATACCTGTGTTCCGTGTTTTATTAGGGTTTACTCACACTATGCTATCCAAACCGTGCCCAGGCCCAATTCCCGGATCGTTTGAAAAGTGTGAGTGCACTGAATCGGGCTCAGGAACGGTTTACTTGGCTGGCCCTGGCCCGGTTGGAGGAGGTGTGCCAGAGCACGGTTCACTTGAGATTTGGGGCGGTATGTTTGTAGTGTGAGTACAAAACATGGCTGAACCCGAAAATGAAGATGAGACGTGACTTTTAAGGGACTGTTTCATATGGATTTATTAATCATTCTTACTGTTCAATGTACACAAACCATCGTAGATTATCAAAGACACAAACCCCTCACTGCACGACAGCTGCACCTTCAGCAAACCTCATGATTCCTGCAGCACGGGGACTTTATGATTGTTTATGAGCGTCAAAAGTGGCTGACCACATCCCAAACGACTAAAACAATATAAAAGAAATCTCCACTGTGCGGAGCGAAAGCGCTTACTGAACAGCGCATCATCTATGACGTAAGCATGTCCAAGCCCAAATGTAATGTGAGTGCGGGCCATCGGGGGAGACGGGAGACGGGAGACGGGAAAAGCATGCGTCGGCCTGTTCAAGGCAACTGTACATAGTGTGAGTACGCCCTTAGTCTACCTAAATGTGTATATTCCAAAGTATGAAGATGATAGATCAGTTCTTGCAACGTTATTTGTTGTTTTCAACTGGGACTGCCTGGGAAAGACGCGATATGTGAACGGCCCCATAAGCAGCTACCTTCTCTTCACATTCAGAAGATACCGTCACTCCTGATCCTGCACAAAAATTTTTAATTTAGCCTGTTTAGGCTGAGTTGGGCCACTTTGTTTTTGGGCACCGGTGTCCTCCTTGGTGACGAGTATTGTCGTGGAATGCTTTCTGTTCTAGTGCTGAACAAGTTGCTGGTCGAGTTAAAAGCTGTCGAAAGTTCTTTAGAGACTGGACATAGACTGCATTTCACAGCAATATTTTTGTTTTTATGCTCAATGAAATCAAAGTAATGTCTGTATTTCCACTTGAAGAAGCTATTTAAAAGCGCATGCTTATTATCTGACGTTGCAGCAAAAAAACGTGATTTAAAAGAAGCATTATTTTCTTCTAAAAACTATATTTGTAACGTAAGTAACACAACTACATTGACTTTAATAACTGCAATCAAATTACACAAATTTAAAATGTAATTTGTTACATTACTGCCTTCCTCAAAAATGAATTAGAATACAGTAACACATTACTGAGGAACGCGTTACACCAACTCTGGATGTCCTGTCACAGATGTGCTGAAGTCATTTAGAGCAAGGGCCTCTGTACTTCATACTCACTGCTGTTCTCTAATTTTGATGACTGTTTCCACAAAAAGGGTTGAATTTTTGTAAAACATGTTCTACTTGAATGAAAATGACACATTATTTATAGAAAAATGAAGTGTTTCAAAATTGTTTTCTAATTTTGATCTTCACTAAATATACAGAAGAAACATTGTCATTACTGTTAAAAAAAAAAACCTATGGAAAAAGTCTAGCACCTTCTGTAGAAAATCCCCCATCATACAGCCACATCTACCATCTAAAAAAAGAGACGTATAATCCTATGATCCTGATATTCAGAGAAATCTGTCTCTGAGGCAGATGCTGTGCCACTGGTTTCCAAATTTAGCCAGGGCAAGAGTAGCCCTTGCCAAAAGCAGGCCATCCTCTGAAGAGAGTCTGGGGATGGAGATGCAGAAATCGTAAAGTATCTGATCATGAAAAGACCAAGTGCTCTATAAGAATTCAGGTCAGGAAACAAATGGAAACTTCCCCCTTTCCGAACATAACCCCATACGGGTAAGGATATAAGGATAATGATACTGCAAAACTTAAATACCCATGGCCATATGAGGCAAAGGAAGGATTCAACAGAAAATGTGATGCCCAACATTCACACATCACAGAACAATATTAATCTGCATAAGGCACAAGAAGAGAAGGCTCAGAAAGTCCTCAGTAAGACAGCAATTCCATTGATAATTAAAAAGTGACAATGTACACAGCAAATATGTTAATAAATAATTCCAATGGCTTTCACAAATAATCTTTATCAATAAGCCAAACACTTTTCTAGAACCTGCTTTAAATGAGTGAAGAGAAAAGTGAAAAAATTAATGAACAGGTGGAACAGAAAAAAGAGGAGTTCAAGCTATTTGGTACAGTTAAGTAATAATTAATTGTGCGATATTTTCTAATAATTAAATGTCCATTTTTTTAACTTCCTAATATAATTTTTTGATTACATTTAATTGCCCAATCAGATGGTATGGTATTTTGCTGATGTCCTAAAGTTTAGTGTATTATAAACAAACAGTTTAATGTTATTCTATAAAACTGACCCACAACCTAATCCAGGGCTGCCCAAACTTTTTCGTATGAAGGACCAAAAACCAAATATCATTGAGAGCCATGGGCCAAAGGTGAATATAAGAAACTATATTACACGAAAGTTACCATGGGTAATTTCCTAATATTTCAAAATAAATAGAAAAAATACTTTGAATTATATTAACTAATGCAGTATAACTTTTTAAATGAGAACTGTATGCAATAAAAACATAAACAATCACATTATTAACACAGTGGAGTTCAATGCTGAATACACAGGTCAAGCAGAATCTACCTTTGACTTGATTTCCTCACCAAAGTCTCTGCAATGTCAGGTGACAGTATGTACATTTAAACATAATCTGATTAATTTGCGTCATTAAATTGAAATATTTAATTTAAGTCAGCTTTTAACAATAAAACATCAAAACATCTGCATCATTCTCCCTCCCTTCTTAGATGGGATAGCCCTAGTTTGGGCATCACTGACCTAATCAGTGTATACATACAGAAATGAATTAACTGAGCGACTTAACACAAAAACACAACACTTAACGCAATATACAACATCTTACAGCTGCTTCCTAAAGGTATAAACCACAAGTACCCCAACTAAGCCATCTAAAAATGCCTCGTCTGTTTGCAGTGGTTCATGCACAGTCAACAGGACCAATCAAAACATTAAACAAGGTTTCATTCTATAATAATACTAAAAATATTCTAATTTAAAGCGCTAGTTCACCCAAAATTTGAATTATGAAACTAATTACACACCTTTATGTCATTCCAAACCCTTGAGACCTTTGTTCATCATTGGAACACAAATTAATATTTATTTTAGAGGAAATCCTCCTTAGACAGTAACGGTTCTGAGACATGTCCAGAAAAGGAACCAAAGACATATTCCATGTCCCTTCATTGGTTCAACTGTAATCATAGAAAGCTCCAAAAACACTTTTGTGTGCCAAAAAAAGTGTAAATACAACTGCATATATCTTTTCTCCCCCATCAGGTCAGGGTGTGTGTTTACTCCGGGTAGTAGAACTGCACAATATTGGAAAAATCTAATACTGCAATATGATTACAATTCCACCAGCTGACTCGATGATGTCTATTTGGAAAGAAGTTATCATTTTAGATTGATTGGGATGAGCGAATCTGCATAAAATCTAATAAACAATATACAGTAGTGCAGTAATTGAATAATGGGTGGCACGGAGGCTCACAGCAAGAAGGTCACTGGTTTGAGTGCCGGATGGGTCAGTTGGCATTTCTGTGTGAAGTTTGTATGTTCTCCACGTGTTGGCGTGGGTTTCTTCTGGGTGCTCCGGTTTCCCCCAAAGCGATATTGATACATGCGATAAAGGTAAACTAAATTGGCCGTAGTGTATGAGTATGTGTAAATATGAGAGTGTGTATGGGTGTTTCCCAGTACTGGGTTACGGCTGGAAGGGCATCCGCTGCATAAAACAAATGCCGGAATAGTTGGCGGTTCAATTCAATAAAACGTTATTAAACGTTGTATATTGCATATTCTTGCGATGTGACTATTGCGAATGATCACATCGCGTTATTGATGCTGAATTTGTGCAGCCCTAACAGGTAGTACAACATACTGCCATTAGAGTTGGCCTATTTTTTTTTTCGGGCACTGCACATAAAACTAATCACTGATATGCAGTGCTTTCACCATGTAATAAATGTTAATGTTAATCAATCGGATGTTTATTAGCCTACAACTTTCATTTCAAATAAGTTCACCAATGCAGTGTGATCTTTATGGAAAATGTAACTCAAATTGCGCTTTAAAAACACGAAACTACATCACTACTTAAGACATCACTACTAGATCAGTACTAAGACATCACTATGTGACATTGAGTACGTTTACATGGCCACCAATAATCTGATTTTAAGATAGTAGAGAAGATAATATAAGATAAGAGTCTACCATGTAAACAGCGATTTTTGATTACCTTAATCCGACATAATCATAAGTCATAATCGAACTAAACAGAAATTGAATTAAGATTTGGAGTATGTCGATTTTAGTCTCATAATCGAAGTGATGTACAGACA
Source organism: Danio aesculapii (assembly GCF_903798145.1). Taxonomy (NCBI): domain Eukaryota; kingdom Metazoa; phylum Chordata; class Actinopteri; order Cypriniformes; family Danionidae; genus Danio; species Danio aesculapii. The sequence continues at coordinate 21,101,457 of NC_079435.1, read as the reverse complement.
TGTAAACACTAATTAAACTATAACCATTATAACTAATCAATGATTTGATCACCATTTACAAGATCAAGCATGGTTGTCACAATCGAGTATGTACATTTAAACAAAATCTGATTAATTTATGGCATTAAATTGAAACATTAAATTTCAGTCAGCTTTTAACAATAAAACATTGAAACATCCGCATCATTCTTCTTCTTTTCTCTCTCTCATCTTTTAATCAAACTTTTATCGTTGTGTAGGTGGTTCGTATTTTGCGACAGGATAGTCTACCTACACATGGCTGTTTGACACTATTCTCTGCACCTACCGAGTCAGTGAAGGACCACAGACACATGCATCGCGAAATACTGAGGGTTTTATCTCCCATTCAGCGTGCGGTATCAAATTCCATTAATACAACTCTTTTCCAGCAGTTCATACTCGCATCCAGTATCTCGTTTGTCATGGGACATGCAGGAAATGTTCCTGAATGAAAGTGAAAGTTTAAACTTCAGTTAAAGCTGACAAATTAAAAACGAATCTCCCTAAATTACAGGAAACTCTGGAGGAAATGTGGATAGCGTGGTGACGCAATGACGTTAATCAATTTATGTGTTGTAACATGTAAAACAAGAACATTCAAAAAGCAACTCATGTAAACTCCTTAATCATTTTATTGTCTTATTCAGATTAAGGCAAATAATTTGATTACTGATGTCCATGTAAACGTAGTCATTGAGGTCATGAATCTCTCTCTTCAACGTATTTTGATGCATCCTGTGGCAAGATAACCAATAAGAGGGAAGGGTGCCGCTGTAAGTGCTGTTATAACCAATCAGTGATTCAATCGCCATTAACATGATCAATCATGGTTGTCACGATCAAGTAATCGATTAACTGTTGCACATCCCTAGAAGACATCTGCGAAGAAAGGTGAAGAAAAGTGTTCTTGGAGCTTCATATGATTAAGATTAAACCACTGAAATCACATTGAACCTTTAATAGACTTTGAATGTATCAGGATCATTGCTGTCTGTGATTTCATCTATAATATCTTAATTTGGGTCACACTTTATTTTGAGGGTCCGTTTGGTGAATTTAAGTTACATTTCTTTTACATGCCAACTAATTCGCAGTAGATTATAAATAAACTGTTAGTTTGGGGTTAGGGTTGGGATTAGGGTTAGCGTAAATTGACATGTACTTGCTAAGTTACTTATAGTCAATTAAATGTCTGTTGAAGGAGCATATCAACAGATATTAAGCAGACAGTCTACTAATACTCAAATGGACCATCAAAATAAAGAGTTACCTTAATTTGTGTTCCAAACATGAACAAAGTTTTCAGAGGATTGGACCAACATGAGGGTAATTAATAACACAATTAAAATTTTGTGTGAACAAACCCTTTAAATCAACTATAGGCTTCGACTCTCACCAACACAGTGATCCAGGCTGTAACCAAAAACAGAAAGAGGGGGTAGAGCTGATTGCTCAGGGTGGTCCCTTCAGACTAGGCCTAGACTCTCTGCTGACCCACTTCCATCTAAAGAAAAGAAGCGCAGTCGTGCTCCATAGCCAACACGACTACGCGCACATTAACCGAACACACAGGTGATGAAGATTCAGTCATGCTACATGCAAAACCCTCCATGTTAGTAACCTCCACGCCTGGAGCAAAATGGAGACCAAATGGAGACATAAAGGTCAAATTTGGCTATATAGGACAGACTATAAAGGAACGCTTCTTTAAATAGGGGTCAATGCAGAATCTTCACTTTGTGCAGTATGTTAGCTTGCAGTCCTATTTCGGTGGCCTGATCGTCGTTCGCCATCCCTCCCTCCCTCCCTCGTGCTCTCATTCTCTTCTCAATCATCCCATGCAAATCCTGCATGCAGTCCCACTAGTGATGTCAGCATCTGGGATGTCCAGAACTGGGGTGGATATTTTTAGCCTGGTGCAACGAGTGATAGTATGAGTCGAAAAGAGAGAGAGAGACAGAGAGTGAGAGAGCGAATCTGCATTGTGAGGACATATTGAGATGGTCTATAATAAAATAGACGTACGTGTTTGTCAGAACAGGGAAATGCACTGATCGAGGGTTAATGCACGCATACGCATTTGCAAAAAATAAATTCCCAAAGGCTTCAGTGAGTTCCTCATAGTGGCTGGATGATTTCTACAAACGTGTCAGCTGACTGGAGGCGGAGACTAGCGATTTATTCAGGCACAGCCTCTTCTATCTCTCTCTTTCTCCTCTACGCGCATTACTACAGAGGCCAGGCTATTACTGCACCAGCATGGCCTCGTTTCTCTCCCACGCCTAAATCAGGGACTCTGTCACAGCTGGGCCGGTGTGTGTGTGTGTGTGTGTGCATGTGTACGTGCAGGCGCGTGTACATACTTTGTGCCACTAAATCCAAGTCAAAAGCAGTTGAGTGGGAAACAAAGATGTAAGATTTAGAGTTAAGTTTACATCAGAAATAACTGTGCCTCACTTTTTGGATGCATATTGCAGGTATTAGTTATTGGTGCAAGCTATGTGAATTAACAAACCTCTGATTGGCTGTCAGTTTTTAATGTGTCAAGGTGCAGTCACTCAAATGACTTCCACTAACATCACTTAGCTATTCTTTTTATGCTGAAAACACTTCAACAGTATGTGTTTAATTTATAGACCATTTCAATGTGGTCATGTCGTTGGCCCATGAACATTTCCTGCTTGTTATCAAACTATTTCATAATTGTAACAAGGCAATTCAATCATAACCTAATGTTAAAACAGCTATCATAACATTATTTATCAATATGTGGCTCTTTTTGGATTCTCAGAAGCTATAGAAATTAAAAATGGGAAATGGGAAATACGCTGGGACCATTGTTTTTGTTTACATCCCTCAAAGTGTTTATAGTTAAACACTTCAATTATCAGAGTGCTGCACTTTAAATGACATATTTGTATAATTATATATTTACAGTCTTTGTGTTCTATATCGTGTTCTCAGGCCATTGGTGACTTAATATACGTTTATCTGGCATGTGACGAGTGTTAATTTTAGGCCTTGAACAAAATCCCTAACTATTTCTCATTACAAATACTGCCTTGTGGACACACACACACACACAAGTAAAATTGTTTAAGAATTGAAATTTACACAGAACTTTCCCACTGGGAGCATCTTTTCACTTTTTATTTTGTACTTAATGAATACATTTCATCATTATTGGATGGCTTTGGGTTTTATGGAGGATTCAGCAAAATGTTTCACAGATATATGACAACAAAACATATAATATAATATAATATAATATAATATAATATAATATAATATAATATAATATAATATAATATAATATAATATAATATAATATAATATAATAGTCCCTTTATTGATCAGGGTTCGCCACAGCGGACTGAACCGCCAACTTGTCCAGCATATGTTTTACGCAGCAGATGCCCTTCCAGCTGCAACCCATCACTGTGAAACACCCATACACACTCATACACTATGGACAATTTCGCTTACCCAGTTCACCTATACCACATGTCTTTGGAGTTGTGGGGGAAACCGGAGCACCCGAAGAAAACCCACACGAACACGAGGAGAACATGCAAACTCCACACAGAAACACCAACTGACCCAGCCGAGGCTCAAACCAACGACCTTCTTGCTGTGAGGCAACTGCGCTACCCACTGCGCCACCGTGACACTCCTAATATAATATAATATAATATAATATAATATAATATAATATAATATAATATAATATAATATAATATAATATAATATAATATAATATAATTGATAATATAATATAATATAATTAATAATATAATATAATTAATAATCTAATATAATATAGCATAATTAATAATACAATATAATTAATAATATAATATAGCATAATTAATAATACAATATAATTAATAATATAATATAATATAATATAATATAATATAATATATTATAATATAATATAATATAATATAATATAATATAATATAATATAATATAATATAATATAATATAACTACTGGAACTATTTTCTTAGATTACTTCTACTTTTAGATTATTAGACTTTTAATATAAAATGATGTATTTGATTATTCAAGTCACATTAAAGACTTTTACATTGTTACACATAAATGTATTTATTCAATCAATTTAGAACTAATAGTGGTCTTTACTTATCATAACAGCAGTAAGGCTTGTGAGGTTAGTCAAGGATAGGCATACAATAACCGCTTTCAAGGTATACTGCGGTTTGGAAAAGTCAAGGTTTTAAAACCGCAAATTGTCTGCTATACCATCACTAAGGTATATATACAATTTTTGTATTCACATTTTTTTAGGACAACAGTATCTCCAGCAGAAAAGATATGCAACGACGCCATTTTAAATTGCGATATAAAGATATCTGAGTTTTTAAACCTAATGAAGACAGCTAATTTCATTATTCAGCCTGACATGTTTGCTGTCCCAAAATCTTTTAAATGTTTCTCAAAATTAAATATATTGTGTTCAAAAGGGAAAATATTTTTTAGTTTTTTTCCCCAGGCATTTAAAAAGAATATATTTTAAAAAGTAATCGCAATACCGTAAAAAAATGTGATATTTTTATCCAAGGTTATCATACTGTCAGAATCTTATACCGGCCCATGCCTAGTCAAGGATATGTCTGTATTGCACAGTTAGTCTGCACGGACAAGTAAAAGTAACACAATCTTAAGGACAATCTTGACACCTAAAACTACACAGTAAAACGCCCTCCTGAAATGGAAACAAGGAAACAAAGGAGTTTTTACTGCGCTGATCCATGTAGGGTGCAGTAATGTGTGTTTTCTCTATAATATACAGTGCTCAGCATATATGAGTACACCCCTCACAAATCTCTCTTTTAAATACATATTTTAATAGACAGCTTTACAATATTATATTTGTGCATATACATAGTCAGTACTGAAGCCTAATCTGGAGCTTATCTAACAAAATAACTCACGATAACAGTCTAAAAACTAGTACACCCAAATTGATATGTTATAGAAAAATATTAAATTCAAATTTAAAAAAGAGGAAGAATCAACAAAAGCAAAAAACTGAAAAATTTACTTGAAATTTAGTAGGTTGTATTTATTTATTTATTTTGCAATGTTTAGCTTGAATTTAATTGTATTATCTTTCTTTTTCTAAATATGTTTGGTGACTAAAATATTATTTTAATAAATTCATTCATTCATTCATTTTCTTTTCGGCTTAGTCCCTTTATTAATCTGGGGTCGCCACAGTGGAATGAACCGCCAACTTATCCACCGCATGTTTTACGCAGCGGATACCCTTCCAGCCGCAACTCATCCCTAGGAAACATCCACACACACTCATTCACACTCATACACTACGGACAATTTAGCCTACCCAATTCACCTGTACTGCATGTCTTTGGACTGTGGGGGAAACAGGAGCACCTGGAGGAAACCCACGCGAACGCAGGGAGAACATGCAAACTCCACACAGAAACGCCAACTGACCCAGCTGAGGCTCAAACCAGCAACCTTCTTGCTGTGAGGCAGTCATTGTATGTCAGAGCGACCTTACTTACTACCTACTGTGCCACTGCGTCGCCTATTTTAATAAATATATCTGTTTATTAAATCTGTTTTGTTTAAATGCACCAAAATACATTGCTTATATTCACTGTGAAATGGATAAAAATAATCATTTTCAAAACGGGGTGTACTCAATTATGCTGAGCACTGTATATATATATATATATATATATATATATATATATATATATATATATATATTTATTAAATTTTTTTAAGTGAATTATGCCTTAAAATAACTGAAGGACAGATGGCAATACACCAATACATTTTAAAGAAAGAGAAACCTCTACGTGTAGCCACATGTACATGCTACTGAGTAGACAATTGTCAGATTACAGACAAACTTCTGTTTTTGCACTTTCCATGCTTTCATTAATCTTCATGTTGACTGTCAGCCTCAGAATGTCAAACTAAGTTTATTTCACAAGAAATTTCATTTTCTTTTCTAAATTGTGGACAGTTTAAACTCCTGATTTGTTTTCAGTAATAAATATTAAATCATCAAATAATTTATTAAATCATGCAATATTTTAAATCATGCAATATTTTAAATTAAATCATGCAATATTTTATTAAAATGCAGTCCCACTTTATATTAAGTGGCCTTAACTAATATGTACTTACATTTGAAATGAATAAGTCGTTACAATGTACTTATTGTCTAAATACATGTTTTTACATTGTATTTATGATTGTTTAAATACATGCATGTAACTAATTCTGTAATTATTTCTGTAATTACATGTATAATTACACTGATGACCATTCCTTACACCTTAACCCACCCTTAAACCTACCCATACCACCAAACCTGTCCCTAACCCGACCTGTATCCCACCTGAAGAGGACCAGAAGTGTTCTGCAATACATTATAAACACAGCAAGTACATTGCATTTATATTTGATTCAAGTACACAGTAGTTAAGGACACTTAATATAAAGTGAGACATAATTTCTAAAGCACAATGTGTAGTAAGTGTGCAGATTTCATTTATTAAATGCTTTAACTGGTTTATCTTAAAACTGATTTAAGATTTAATTCTATTAGTTTGGTTGTCACAATCGTTTTCGTAACAGGGATGAATGCTTCATGCAATGAAAGATGTACTTGTTTTTATTTCATGCTATAGAAAGTTGTAATTGCTTGTTTGTTTGTTTGTTTCAGCAGATTATGTCAAATCCCAACAGATTTTTATAAATGACAACATGATTTTAATTGTTACATGCAGTCAAGTAGGTCATCACCTTTGTAGGGGGGCAGGCTTTGTTCATTTAATAGAAGTCATATATTATTTTATCAAAGGTCTCCAACACAACATCACATTTGTGCATTAAATGTTTTACAATAATGTAACAATCCTAATGATGAGTGCTGTGTGAAAGACAAGAACTCCACACACCTCATAAACACTCACACACACACATGACCACAAGCACAAATACTGGTTTTGAGATAACTGCATCAGCACAAAATGAACTGGAAACTTTATCGCTAACAGAAATCAAAAAACAATTCGTCCTTGTGTTGTGTGTCACCTTGCCATTTCACTACCGAACTCCTCTACAGGTCTGACAATAACAGAAGACTCACAACCAAATGGAGAAAAGCAGCCATGAATTCTGAGGCCATCTCACAATCTCTCTCATTATGCTCGTACAACAGGGAAACCAGCTGCCAGATTTGTGATTCATAATGCTATAAACTTAATGCAATAAAACCATTAATGGACCAAAATGGTGGATGCATTCGACACTATGTCAATCAGCACATCAAAAACAGAAACCTCACATAACCACTGATGGTGGAGAATGATGGGTTATTAATGCGCCATACTGACAAACATTTGCAATGGAGTTCCTCAAACCAACCCTAATCCAGACACCTGAGCCAGGTGTTGAATCTAAATTACAGGTCAGCTTCCAGCCAAACTCAACAGAACCATATTTGAGGAACCCTGATTTAGCCTCTGGTCCAAGGTGAATCAGAGGTCCTGGGGGACCCACCTGGTGTCATGTAGCCCCGTGGAGAAGGGGAGATGTGGGACGGAGGAGGGGGCGGTGGAAAGTGCTTATGGTGGTGGTAGTCCTTCTCACTGCGAGAGCGGATGCGCTCCAAGGCCCGCTCCGATAGATCCGAGCTGGGCCAGGCCCGCCTGAGGTTGGTGCTGCGGGTCTTCTTCATGTTGGCAGGTTACCCCGTGGATGGGGGGAAGAGGGGAAAGAGGGAAGGGGGTAAGGGGAGGGAGGGGGTGGGGAGTAACCTGAGGTTCAGTCCCTCCCCCACATTGGCAGGGGACACCCCAGTCCAGGTATCAGGCTAGAGTCATGGTAAGGGCGCTCTCGCACACACACACGTGTGTACGCATATACACACATACGCGCACGTACGCACGCTAACCAGGGGTGACACGTGGCGGCGCAGGCAAGCGTGCTCAGTGGTTGGAGGTGGGCGTGGGAGCGCTGGGCTGGGCTGTCCTCTGAGGCATCACCCTTGGCTGGAACAAATCCCACCGACCCCCTACCAAACATCCGGATTCATGTGCCACGAAGGGCACATTACGTCGCCAGGCACTGCGGGGATGGGAGAACAGGGGGGGTGAGAATGGAGGACAAGAAGCAGTGCAAAGATGATTCCGGACAGTACGTGCGCACCGACAAACACATATGAGTTTAAGCAAGGTGCATGGGGATGAAAGGATGGAGCGGTGGAAGATGATAGAGGAGGGAGGGAGGGAGGATAACGTATTGTGGAGGAAGAGAGAGAGAGAGAGAGAGAGAGAGAGAGAGAGAGAGGCCTGCCTGTCCAACAATAGCCCAATTCAGCACGGCGACGGCAGCCCCTCAGACAAGTCCGCTGAAAAACAAAAGGCCTGCCTGGGAAAGAGAAAACGCAAAAGGGGGGGGGAGAAGAAAGCAGAGAACGGCCTCTGAGGTGACCTCGATGCTTTGGTGATCTCAGTCCGCAGACAAGCCCGTGTCAGCCTCCCTCCTCTCCAGCTCTGCCACTAGCCTCCGTCGAAAACGACGCCACGCGCAAGGGGAGGGCAGAAAAACCGCGACAAGAGGGAAGGTGGAAAAATGGAAACCGCAGATGCGGAAGAAAGGTCCTCCTCTTTTGTTCCGTAATTCCACAGTGAAGGAGGACGGCGGCTGCAAGGATACACGCACATTCACGCGACTACATCTTGTCTCGGAGGCTCCCTCCTCTTCCAATGCTGCTGCTGCTGCTGCTGCTGCTGCTAACACCGCTGCTGCCAGCACCTTATGAAAGGGGTGTGTGTGAGAGAGAGCGAGTGTGTGTGTGTGAGTGAGGGGGGAGGCAGGAGAGCAGCAGAGCAAGCGATGGAGTGTGTGAGCGCGCGGATGAGGCTGTACGTGAGCGTGCCTGTTTCACAGTGGAATTGAGAGCGAGTTAGCGTGGATGGAAAAGAAAGATGGGGGAAAGGAAATAACAGCCAGGTTTATAAAGGGGAAAACACACATGACCACAGCAGGTGCCCGTAGAATAACACATCATGTAAAAATTTGACAAAAACACAAATGTGAATCTTTTATGCATGACCCGATTTAGTGCTATACTAATAATACAAGACTGTTCAACACATCGTTTATCTTTTAGCATGTGTAAGTCAATTTAGGGCACAGGTATATTAAAAGGATAGGTCCCCAAACTGAACCATTGAGTCACTCTCAAATATTTTATCATAAATATATTATAATTTTTTTCTGTTAAACACAAAATAAGATATTTTGAAGAAAATTGGAAAACGGTAGCTAAAACAACACAATGGAAGTCAATGGCTACTGTTTTCCAACATTCTTCAAAATATCTGCTTTTGTGTTCAACACTCAATCATGTAAACAACAAAATTGAGATTTTTGTGCAAAGTTTACAGAAATCTGATTTGTATTTTTCATTTGTTCATCAAAATAATTGTACTAACAGCATTTTATTAATGCAGATATTGTAAAGGCAAATAATAAATGTAAGTTTTGATGCATCATATTTAAAATAAGTCACGAAGACTGCCATGAATACTAATTCACATTTACATAAGTAGTCCAATAACAAGGTAACATTTTAATATACATCTATATACATGATATTATATGATATACAGTTGAAGTCAGAGTTATTAGCCCCCCTTTGAATTCTTTTTTCTTTTTTACATATTTCACAAATTATATTTAACAGAGCAAGGATATTTTCACAGTATGTCTGATAATGTTTTTTCTTCTGTAGAAAGTCTTATTTGTTTTATTTCGGCTAGAATAAAAGTAGTTTTAAATTTTTTAAAAGCCGTTTTAAGGTCAAAATTATTAGTCTACAGAACAAACCATCATTATACAATAACTTGCCTAATTACCCTAACCTGCTTAGGTAACCTTATTAACCTAGTTAAGCCTTTAAATATCACTTTAAGCTGTATAGAAGTGTCTTGAAAAATATCTAGTCAAATATTATTTACTGTCATCATGATAAAGATAAAATAAATCAGTTATTAGAAATGAGTTATTAAAACTATTATGTTTAGAAATGTGTTGAAAAAAATCTTCAGTTAAACAGAAATTGGGGGAAAAAATTAACAGGGGGGCTAATAATTATGACTTCTGTATATACTGTATATAGTCATACAATAACATGTATTCACAATACCCATCAAGCATTTTTTTTTGTTTTTAAAAGATGTCTAATAGATGTCTAAACATAGTTGTCTTTACTAAAACAAGACTAAATTAGGGCTGTCAGCCAAAATCTACTTGACGTCTAAGATCAAATAGACAGAAATGAATGACATATAAAGTCTGTCTAATCTGTCTATTTGACAACTAGTTTTGGGCTATTCTAAGATGTCTATTAGATTTTCTCTAACAGCCCAAGTTTAGCCCTGTTTTAGCCAAGCTGTCTACGTTTAGATGTCTATTAGACATCGATTAAACACAAAATTGTTTGCTGGGTAGTGTTAACTATAAGATAATTATGTATGATTACAAGCAAATAACCCTAAACCAAAAATTTACCTCATCATTATTTTGAGTACTGGGACTTCAAACCAAAAAATAAAATAAAGAAAAATACTGCCCTGGCAACTAGTGATTGCGTTTTACAATATGTGTATTTATTGTGTACCTACAGACGCAGAATACTAGTTCCAGTTCATATAAGGTAATTATACATGAGATAAGATTGGGTTCAAGCGCAGCTTTAAGAATTGAACTGGTTACTACACAATTTATGTAAGGATTATAAAAAATACACAGTATGTACATGCCAAACATGCTTATAAAATAAGCTGAAATCATTTTTTCTGCATGTTTCAAGTAAATATGTAATGATTTTTTATCATTTTAATTGTGGTTAATGATAATAACGTAAAACACAATTTCTGTAAATTCATCATAACAACACTGTAAAAAATGCAGTGTTCCACGCAGTTCAATCATGTTGTCCCAACACGAATCAATTATTTTACTTAACACTTTTAACAAATTTATGTGGATTGAACTTAAAAAATTAAGTTGTCCCAGTGAAATCTCAAGAATTGTGTTGTTTCAGCTCATGTTAAATAAGTAATCTGAACAAGCAAAACAAATATTTTTTTGAGTGAAGGGCAAACAAGAAAAAACATTTTACATTTAGTGAATCATCTTATGTAGGCTGACATGCTGGATCGCATGACCTGAATTATTCACATTTTAAATATATTATTAGCCACTTCCATGACTGACTGTGAATGGTGCATTGCTGCAATAGTACAAGCATCAAAAAGCATACCACAATTATATACAAAACATTTTGGTCAAACCTAAATAGTCAATATAGAAATATTCAATATCCAAAAAAATCGAATCCTAATTGAACTTGAACGCAAGGGACTTTTCATAGCAGCAGGGGCCATGTATGGGAGATATTGTTTTGTGTGGATTTAAATGAAGAGGAGGAGGAGGTCAGAGGCCGACTAAGCATGACAAAACTCCAATGCGTTGTTCCCTTCGAGCTGCTCACACCCCCTCTGCTATTAAAATAATGGAGAACGTGAGCACAGCACAAACTCCCTGCAAGAAGGCGTTTACGGAGGCTAAAGGCTAACAATAAGCACGGGGGGTGTGACACAACATGCTGTGAACATGACCTCTGTGAGTCAGCATTAAAAGTTGGAGAGTTGCGGTTTTGTCCAAATTTGAACAGTACATAATATAAGGCTTTTTATGTAATAGGAGATCTGAAATTGTGCCTTGTGGGTTTTAAAATGTTAACTGTGTTTGTTTAAAAATATGTTATTGGGGGCTGGCTTCAAAAACTTTTTGAAAAATGTTAGTCGTCATTTTTTCTTTCTACAAAAAATGTACATAACTTTTCAAAGTTGTTTAAAAAAGATTGATCACTCTAATCTCAAGTACTTTTTTGGTACTTTTTAGCTACCATTTGGTCAAAGCAGTTTTACAAGTGATAGTTCACCCAAACATTGTAGATCTGTCATCATTTACTCACCATGTGCTAGCTCATTAATCCCTTAAAGAGTTTCTTGATTCTGTAGAACACAAAAGAAGATATTTTGAAAAATGATGAAAGCCTGTAACCATTGACTATTTTTTTTACAATAAATGTCAATGGTTACAGGTTTTCAGCTATCTTCAAAATATCTTTTTTTGTGTTTAACAGAATAAAGAAACTTAAATAAAGGTTTGGAATCACTTGATGATGGGTAAATTGTAAGTACATTTTCATTTTTGGGTGAACTATCCCTTTAAGACAGAGTCTATGGAGCCAGATCAGTCTCAAAAATAATACATTTGCAAATTATTATTCATACATCCACAATACAAGTCACATTGACAAAATCCAATTTGTAATTTCAAAAAACAATCCGTAAATTCACAAAACCAATTCATAAATTCAAATCATGATTCGTAAATACACAAATTCAATTCATTCGCAAAAATATCAATGATTTTCAGAAATTGTGTGTTTTATTTATGAATTGTGTTTTGAATTTACCAATTGGCTTTTGTGGAATTGTGCTGTGCATGTATGAATTTTATATTGGAAATGTATTATTTTTGAAACTGATCTGGCTCCATAGAGTCCCGACGTGATGACTATGTTTATAAGACAAAGTCCTATTGTGATGATTATAAAGTGGATCTCAGAATCCACAGATATAGATCTCATACATTAAAACACTGTAAAAAAAATCTGTTAATTAAAAGTTGGCTGTATTTTGCAATTCATGGGTGTTTTACATTGCAAATTGTATTATAAACCTTAATCTCTGCTCCCACAAATTTTGATGTTGAAAGGTATAAGAAGCTATGTTGAAACAATATAGTCTTGTAAAGCACATATATTCTTCAGATAGACACAAGATATTGTTTTGAACTACTAACAATGTTAACAAGAGTCATTCTGTTAAACTGCAGAGAACATTAAAACCAGAGCAGAGGTTGATCACCAATGTCAATCCGAACACTTCTTTGGTACTCAGCTATTTGGTCAAACTAGTTCTTAAAGGGATAGTTTGCCCAAACATTTTAACTCTGTCTTCATTTACGCATCATTCACTTGTTTCAATCCTTGTTTCTTCTGAACACAAAAGAAGATGTTTTGAAAGAAGCTGGAAACCTTGAACCTTTGACTTCCATAGTATTTTTTTCCTACAATGAATGTCAATGGTTACAGGTTTTCAGCTGTCTTCAAAATATCTTCTTTTGTGTTTAACAGAATAAAGAAACTTAAATAAAGGTTTGAAATCACTTGATGATGAGTAACTAGTGAGTACATTTTCATTTTTGGGTGAACTATTCCTTTAAGACCAAGTCCTAACGTGATGACTATGTTGATAAGACAAAGTCCTATTGTGATGATAAATGGATCTCAGAATTTATATATATAGATCCCATACAACAACAAAAAAAATCTGTTAATTAAAAGTTGGCTCTAGTTTGCGATTGATGGATGTTCTACATTTTTACACGGCAAATTGCATTATATACCCTAATCTTTGATCACTTTAATTTCAATCCAAACATTACCTCTTTGGTACTCAGCTACTATTTGGTCAAACTAGTTCTCAAAGGGACCCAAACATTTTAGTTCTGTCATCATTTACTCACCCTTCACTTGTTTTAATCATTAATGATTTTCTTTATTCTGTGGGACACAAAAGAAGATATTTTGAAGAATGCTGAAAGCCTGTAACCATTGACTTCCATGGTATTTTTTTTACTATGAATGTCAAAGGTTACAGGTTTTCAGCATTCTTCAAAATATTTTCTTTTGTGTTTAACAGAATAAAGAAACTTAAATAAAGCATTGGAATCACTTCATGAGTAAATAGTGTGTAAATATATCGTTTTGAACTACTAAACATGTCAATAGAAGTCATTCTGTTAAACTGCAGAGAACATCAAACGTTTCCAGAGCAGAGATTAAGGTCCCATAATGGAATTTAAAAGCTTAAATAAACAGAAAACACCCACAAATCATGAACTATGACCAACCGTAATTCATTATATATCCTATAGATGCAATTGAATAGTTTAGATGCAAAAACCTCTAAATGCCGTCTGAAATGTTCTCCTAAAGTGAGCATTTTTTTCAGGCTTCTCTGTGTATGTTTCACTTTTATGGCAAAGAATAAGTCCTTTTTGCTGGTCTTTAAGGTGAAATATCTCAACATAAATAAAAAGAAGGCAGAGAAAAATGTTCATTTTCGATGGAAATTTCAGATGGCACTCTTCAAGTAGTTCATGGCTTAGTTCTATTCATTTAGTCATACTTTCCAAGATGACTCAAACAACAACATCAACAATATAAAATGCAGAACCAGTGTATAAAATGTAAAACCCCAAGATATAGACAAACACTGTAAAAGCTACAGGTGCCAAATGTGTCACCATAAAATATCTTATAGCTGCTGCTACATATATTCTGATACAATGACGAAAATAATTCTGGAGTTTATGAATTGTGCCTTAAACAACATGTTATAAACACAAACCTATAAACAATATATACTTTAAGTACATACTGTGTTTTGATCTTCCTGTAATGAGTATAATCCTAACATACCCTCTAGTGGTACATAAGTGCTACTATAAATCTTAGTTACAATAGATGGAAAAAGACAGAATATAAATGTTGTTGTTGTTGTTTTTGTTGTTGTTGTTGTTGTTTTGCATCACTTCATTACTAATCAGATTGCTTTTGTGTTCATCTAAACTGGAAAAAGGTTTTGTTTTTGAAATAAGCATCTTATACTCTCAATAATGAATGTTCTTTAATTGACATTGATGCTGCGATTCTTTAATCAAAATGCAGAAAAAAATATATAATTATAGGTAAATATCACATTCAGGGCAGCACGGTGGCTCAGTGGTTAGCACTATCACCTCACAGCAAGAAGGTCACTGGTTCGAGCCCCGTTTGGGTCAGTTGGCATTTCTGTGTGGAGTTTGATGTTCTCCCCATGTTCGTGTGCGTTTCCTCCGGGTGCTTTGATTTCCCCCACAGCCCAAAGACATGCACTATAGGTGTACTGAATAAACTAAATTGGCCGTAGTGTGTGTGAGTATGAATGAGAGTGTATGGTTGTTTCCTAGTACTTGGTTGCAGCTTGAAGAACATCAGCTGTGTAAAACATATGTTGGATAAGTTGGTGGTTCATTCCGCTGTGATGAATAAAGGGACTAGCCCGAAGGAAAATGAATGAATGAATGTCACATTTGCACATTCATATAGTATGATTTGCTCATCACCCAATCACGATTAAGCTTAGGGGTGGAGTTTAAAATCATGCCTGCTTTTTTGGACAAATGAAATCGTATGAATTGATACACATTAGCAACTTTTCTGACAATATGTAAAATAGCTACATTACATTTTAATGAGATTGAGCGGGAAATTTTTTTTTAAAAGAGTTATACTAGAACACATCTTGAACATTTTCAGCATCATTACACTATTTTTCAATGTCCTTGAGAAACCATTCTAATGTGCTGCTCAAGAAACATTTTTTCTGATTGACAATTCTCATTTTTTACATAATTTAATATTTAGTAGATAACTTGATCCAAGGGTGCCCAAACTCGGTCTTGGAGGGCTGGTGTCCTGCTAAGTTTAGTTCCA
This sequence comes from Danio aesculapii, assembly GCF_903798145.1. Taxonomy (NCBI): domain Eukaryota; kingdom Metazoa; phylum Chordata; class Actinopteri; order Cypriniformes; family Danionidae; genus Danio; species Danio aesculapii. Next base: position 21,085,740 of record NC_079435.1, on the reverse strand, counting down.
ACCCCAGTTAGACACACCTGAACCAGCTAATCAAGCTCTTTCTAGGTATACCAAAAACTTCCAGCAGGTGTGTCAAAGAAAGTTGGAACTAAACTATGCAGAACATCGGCCCTCCAGGAACAAGTTTTGGCATCCCTGGCATAATGTATCTTCTTCTTGTTCCAAACAGTATGAAACAATCATAATTTGTTTGTAATAAACATATTTTCTTTGACTGTCACTATTTATCAGATTTTTTTAATTAACCAAATTTCTAGTACTACTAAAACTCAAAACAAAATTAAAAGTAACCCTGAATACTGGATACTTAAACTGCTGAAGTAATGCTGTTTAAATTAACCATAAATGCAATTTTCTTTCTTTTATTTTTCATTCATTCATTCATTTTCCTTCAGCTTAGTCCCTTTATTCATCTGGGGTCACCACAGTGGAATGAACCACCAACTTATCCAGCATATGTTTTACACAGTGGATGCCATTCCAGCTGCAATCCATACACACTCATTCACACACATACACTACGGCCAATTAATTTTATTCAATTAATCTATAACGTATGTCTTTGGACTGTGGGGGAAACCGGAGCACCTGGAGGAAACCCACGCGAACACGAGGAGAACATGCAAACTCCACACAAGAGCTGTGTAATTAATAAAAATTGAATTGTTGAAACGTTGCGATTAGTTAATCGCAAGAGTGTGCAACTTAAAATATATATGTATATGTGTAAACAAAAATAACGAATAACATCTTCAAAACCAGTCCGCTATGCTTCAGAAAATTAAACATGCTAGACATGCTAGACGATGGTGTCGTGATGCATTGCAGACATGGTAACGGCTGTCATGAACTATGCCACATTACACGAAAAGAAACAATTAAATCATGTGTCCCGATGTCCTTTTGTCGTATATGACTCCCCACAACACCCTACATCAAGGAAATCAAGCCGAACTCATGGGATCTGACCGAGGCTTTATTACTAGCCAATTGAGTGAGCACACTTCCATTCAGAATTGCGCAAATAAACTACTCCCACAATTAAAAAACTAAGAAAACAAATAGGAAAGCACTGACAGTGGGATTATGGCATCTGCTGCTTCAGAAGTATTAATAGTTGAATTAATATCAAAGATTCCCAGTGATGGGTTGCAGCATATGCTGGATAATTTGGCGGTTCATTCCGCTGTCACGACCCCAGATTAATAAAGGGACTAAGCCGAAAAGAAAATGAATGAATGAATTATTATCAAAGAAAAACAGCATTTGTAATATGGGAATATTTTGTCTTCAGAGTCATAGACACCAAACAAAAACAGTTAAATTTAAGAGCTGTCGCAGAATTGTTGCCACAGATTATTGATCTGAGGCTTGAATTAAATTGAATTCAGCTTGAAGCTTGAATTAAATTGTAAATCAAATCACAAACACAATATCTGTCCAAGCAAATTGCAATTAGATATTTTCCCCAAACCGCACTCCACACAGAAATGCCAACTGGCCCAGCCAGGACTCAAACCAGCGACCTTCTTGCTGTGAGGGGACAGTGCTAACCACTGAGCCACCGTGTCGCCCATGGGTTTAACAAAAAATAACAACTCATCTATCAAAACACACATACAATGACAGTTAAAACTAGTCAGAACATATAAAAACATTATTAGAATATGTGTGGGGAATGAATCCTCAATAGCGTTGTGTAAAAACAAAACACTGCACTAAATACTGCATTAAAAAAACGCAACGCAAGCTCAAACTTCTAGTATTACTAAAATGTCAAATTTCTAGTCAGAGTTTATTGAGGAACAGGTTGAGTTCTATCAGAGTCCTCCTGTTAACCTCGTCCCCAAACCATCTTCCTATCCCCGTCCTCCTGCTCATCAGCTCAGATCACTAACTGTCCTGCCTGCCTTCCGATTGGAGGACAGGAGATTGGATTAAAGAGACTGGGTGTAGAAGAAAAAGAGTCAAGTAGGATGGGAGGGGGAAAGGGGAAGCTGGCCTGGTTCATTCATACAAAAAGGAAGAGGGAGGAAAAAAAAACACACACACACACACTCACACACACCAGCCATCTTATTTCTGAGCCGCAACAGCAGCTGTAACCATGGCGACGTTGCTTGATGAGCTCATAGGCTCTGCAGTAGGACATCAAGAAAAGGTGAACGGCGGAGACCAGATGCACAGGGGTAAAAGAGGAGCTCCATGCTTTTTTGGGAGGCTTTGATGTTATGGGGAGAATCGAATATGATGAAAGTATTGTTATTATTATTATTTGTTTCAATTATCTTGAAATAAAATGTCAAAATATTTGTGAAAATGTTCTGTTGTCATCAAATATATTTATATGAAAATAAATAAGATACTTATTTTGACCTGCGCAGATTAACATTTATAAAAGGAACAAGTTATACTACTATATTTTGCATATATATTTTACTATTTTCTACTAAACATGCTTGTAAATATACACTCACCAGCCAGTTTATTAGGTACACCTTACTAGTACCGGGTTGGACCACCTTTTGCCTTAATCCTTCGTGGCATAGATTTAACAAGGTACTGGAAATATTCCTCAGAGATTTCCGTCCATTTTGACATGATAGCATCACGCATTTGCTGCAGATTTGTCAGCTTCAAATCCATGATGCAAATCTCCCATTCCGCCACATCCCAAAGGTGCTCTATTGGATTGAGGTCTTGTGACTGTGGAGGCCATTTGACTACAGTGAACTCATTGTCATGTTCAAGAAACCAGTCTGAGATGTGGCGTTGCGTTGACATGATGCTTAATTGAGCCAGAAGTGTGCCAACAAAACATCCCGCACACCATTACTCTACCACTAACCCGAACTGTTGATACAAGGCAGGATGGATCCATGCTTTCATGTTGTTGATGCCCAATTCTGACCCTACCATCCGAATGTTGCAGCAGAAATCGAGATTCATCAGACCAGGCAATGTTTTTCCTATCTTCTATTGTGCAATTTTGTTAAGCCTGTGTGAATTGTAGCCTCAGTTTCCTGTTCTTAGCTGACAGGAGTGGCACCCGGTGTGGTCTTCTGCTGCTGTAGCCCATCCGGCTTAAGGTTGGTCTTGTTGTGCGTTCAGAGATGCTCTTCTGCATACCTCGGTTGTAACAAGCAGTTATTTGAGTTACTGTTGACCTTAAACCAGTCTGGATATTTTCTCTTTTTTCGGACCATTCTCTGTAGAGATGGGTTGTGCGTGAAAATCCCAATTGATGAGCAGTTTCTGAAATACTCAGACCAGCCAGTCTGGCACCAACAACCATGCCAAGTTCATTCATTTATTCATTCATTTTCTTTTCGGCTTAGTCCCTTTCATGCCACGTTCAGAGTCACTTAAATCCCCTTTCTTCCTCATTCTGATGCTCAGTTTGAACTGCAGCAGATCGTCTTGAACATGTCGACACGCCTAAATGCATTGAATTGCTGCCATGTGATTGGCTGATTAGAAATTTGCATTAACAAACAGTTGGATAGGTGTACCTAATAAAGTAAGTGTATACTTATATATACCTATATATACTGAATGACATTTTAGTGGGTATCTTTAGTAAATAATTTTAATCGTGTATGACAGTCGTAATATTTATATAAATATGATGTTGTTTCACTTTTTCACAGTTTTCATTTCATTAACTGGGTTACTTGTTCAGTCTAAACTTGAAATATGAAAATAGCTTAGATCTAGGATACGCCACTAGAAAAAAATAACTCCACTAGTGCATCATTACATGAGCTGTATTATATTGCATTATAGAAATGCAAAACCATTAACCAGCACTGTAAAAAATGCAGGGTTCCACACAATTCATTTATGTTGTCCCAACACATATTGATTAAGTTAACTTAACTCTTTTAACAAATTTATGTGGATTGAGCATAAAAAAATTAAGTTGTCCCAATGAAATCTCAAGAGTTGTGTTGTTTCAGCTCATTTTAAATAAGTAGTTTGAACAAGCAAAAATATGTTTTTTTTTTTTTTGAGTGACGGATAGTTCACACAAATATTTCCTTACACTAAAGTGCTTCCTAAATTGTATACATTTCTTTCTTTCGTTAAACACACAAATAAAAAATAAATAAAAAAATACAAGGAAAGTCAGTGGCTGTGATTTCAAGTATTCTTCAGAATATATACCCTTGTATTCCGCAGAAAAACACTCAGCAGCTTTTCATTCTCCTTCGGCCTATTCTCTTTATTCATCAGGGGTCGCCACAGTGAAATGAACCATATATTTTAGATATTTTGATAAAACATATCCAGCATATGTTTTACAAAGCAGATTCCCTTCCATCTGCAACCCAGTACTGGGGCACAGCCACCACAGTCAATTTAGTTTATTTAATTCACCTTTGGACAGTGGGGGAAACTGGTGCAGCTGCTGGAAACCCATGCGAAGATGGGGAGAACATGCAAACTCCACACAAAAATTCCAACCAGCGACCTTGTTGCTGTGAGGCAATAGTGCTACCCACTGCACCACCATGTTGCCCCGATGAGTAAATCATGACAGAATTTTCATTTTTGAGGGAACGTTCTCTTTAAATCAATCACCAATTAATCATTAAAATGTTACTTCTACTTTTTTATAATACACATTTACTTACTATATTAAAACCTGAAGCTCACAAAACAAAATGCCTATGATTTACATTAAATCACTACCAGAAGGCTGCATGCTGATGAAAGTTATACTCCACACCTCTAGATGGCAGCAATTCCTCAGCCCACATAAGGATAGTCATTCCATCACATTTTTCTTAGCCAAGCTGGGTTTGTTTTTTGTTTTGTTTTTTTGTTTTATGTTGGGTTTTTTATCAAATTTAAAAGTTTTTTTTTATTATTATAAGGTTTTTGACAGATGTTTGTGAACATACTACACAGTGACAGAGTTTTTATGTAAATTACCGCACAAAAGTAAAAAAAAAAATCCACATACACTTAACTAAACTTTACCCAGACAGGACTGGCGCTATAATTCAGAGCACACAGAGGTCCACTAAACCTCTCTAATCCAAGTTAAAATTCTCTTAATAGCCAGACCTCAAATAAAGTTTTAAAAAGGCAAAAAAGCAAACTGCTCACAAATGTCTTGCTTTCAATTTTAAAAGGGAATGAGATGAGCCTTGATTACCACTAGCCAAAAAGTGTAGAATACAAGAAGGAATCCAGAAAATGTTGGTGAACCACTGTGATGTCCAACTGTTTTTAAGCCCCAAAAGAATGTAGGTTTGCTGAAAGATCATTTACAGTTCTTCAATAAATGCTTTGTGAATAGACTGACTGAGTACTGTTAAAGATATGTTCAAATATAAATAGATTTAAAAAGTATTTAATCATTTTAAAGAAGAAACCTAAAGATGCAGAAAACATTAGAATGTAAATTTTGTGACAGAACACACTGGACATTGAAAACTGATGTGAGCTTGGCTTAATGCACTTTTCATGAACGCATATGTTATTTCATCAGTTGAGAACTTTTAAAGAGATGGTTCGCCCAAAAAAATAAAATGTTTTCACTATTTACTGACCCTAAAGTGCGCTTTCAAAAACTGTAACCATTGATTTCAACACAGGCTCATTCTGAAAATGTGGTCTCATGGACGTTTCTGGAGACTGCGAATTATGTAGCTGGGGGTACGTATGGCTGCATTTCATTTTTTAAACGAACGTTACGGGACGGTATGATGGCGTTCCTTTTCGCGCTTACCAGTTGACCACTTACCTCAGTGTTGAGGGCTTTCCCGCTGCAACCAATTTGTCCAGTTAGCTCGTCGTGTACGTCGGTGGACATGAGACGCAGAGAGGAGTTGACCACGATGACGGGGTTCAAGTCCGGGGAAGAGCGGTTCGATAAATGAGGTAAGACAAGAACAAAAGCCAAAAAAAATTAAATGAACAAGTGAATAACAGGGTGAGAATGTGGTAAAATCTGAAAACGTGTTAAAAATCAGACGAGGGCTTTTCTTTTTCTGGACGGCTTTTGTAAATCATAGGTTGGGTTTAGGGAAGTAAGTGGGTGGGCAGGTCAATCAATAAAATTGGTTGGGTTTAGGGAAGAAGCAGGGTGGGGTCAGTCGATTGGTCGGTCGGCCAGTCAGTCATCCAGTCATTCAGCCAGTCAGACAGACGGTCAGTCGACAGCGACCTCTGGTGGGTTTACGCAAGAACAGCGGCACGAATGGCACTCGCGAGAGAAATTTGAGATATGAAAAAGCGCACACAGTGGCCTCACGTGGATTCGCGAAAACAAAAACTGCAAAAATACCTACCTCCCGGGACGTATTTCGCAGTCTATAGAAACGTCCATAGGACTACGTTTTCAGAATGAGCCTGGGTTGATTGATCTTCATGGTTTTTGTTTTCCTACTTTGAATGTCAATGGTTTTCAGCTTTCTTCAAAGCATCTTTTGTGTTTAACAGAATTAAGAAACTCATAAAGGTTTGGAACCACTTGAGAGTCATTTGATAGTGAGTACATTTTTTATTTTCACTGTTATCCCTTTAAAAGTAAAGGCTCACAAGTTTGTACAAGAGAAGGATGAGTAAATGATGACAGAATTTTCGGTTTTGGGGGACCTATCCCTTTAAGTGTGTTTGTATATGTCAAGAAAATAATGATATGCTTGTCCATTGTTATATCCGTAAAGACGACTCGTAACATACTTTAACTTTTTATACTTTATTTATTTATATTTACTTATATATATCAATATACTGGGGCGTTAGGACCCACACAGATCGCAGGTTGAGCGCCCATTGGAGGTCTCACTAACACCACTTCTACCAGCAACCTAGCTTTCCCATGTGGCCTCCCATCCAGGTACTGACCGGGTGCTGCCCTGCTTAGTTTCAGTAGGCGACCATGTGAGAGTTGCAGAGATCTAGAATTAAACTCCAAATAATAAACCTGTTTCATATTTCTGGGTTTCTCAGTGGCAGAAGGCGTAACAGTTGGGAAAACTTAGAGTGCAGTGAATGGGAGAATACTACAAATATTTTTGTACAAATTTGCAAAAATAATAAAAGAAAAACTCCATGATGACGTTATAAAGAGTTTCAGAAAAAGGAAAAAATTGTGTGAGACTGATGACGGCAGCCAGAGGAGGGAATGACGTCAAATTTACTGCCTTGTCCCATAGTCGCTGCATTAGAAATGCCCCGCACAAGCTGTAATTTGTTTTTTGTCATTTGAAGCAAAGATGATATAATGCGTACATAAATGTCCAAACGTTTTTTTTTTTTTTTTTTTTCTAAATATTAAAAACTTTTAAGGATTTAAGATGCTGATGAACGTTAAACGCATCAAAAAGTTCTTGTGAAAAGGGTCCATGATTAACTAAACATGCAACAACCATTATGTCATTTATATGGTCACATCATGTCCTATTGTTGATTATTTAGTTTAGAAGCTTTCAGTCATCTTTCAGTCCACTTGTTTGGTGTGCACCAAAGTTCAGTTGTCAGCGTTTACACTTACTCAAGTAAAAAACACTAACAATCACACAAAGAGCCGCCACACCTTAGTTAGTTTTAACCCAACCAAACCTGCCAAGTGTGAACACACCCTAAGATAAGGCTAATGTAAAGCTTAAACCAGATTCTGAACAGGTAAAACACAAACCAGAAATCTACCCCTGTAGTGAGTGTAAAAATAGCAAAAAATATTACAAATAAAGGCATATAATAAACGTAATGAGATTTTAATATATATTATCTCAAATGTGCAGGAGGTTAAACTACTTTATTTTGTTTTAAGTAAATACCATGAAAGACACTGGTTACAGGTTTCCGTTGTTTTCAAAATATCATCTTTTTGTTTAAAAGAAGAAAAAAACTCATGGAGGTTTGAAATTGGTGAGTAAATGATGACAGAATTTTTTATTTTAGAGTGAACTATCCCTTTAAAGCAGGGGTGTCTAAACTCGATCCTGGAGGGCCTGTATCCTAGAGAGTTTGGCTGTTTCTCAATATGCTTTCTTCAGTGTTTTTGCGTCCTTGTGTTCTTGTGTAAAGTCATTATAAACTGGCAAAGTTCAGTTCCAAAACTCAAGGCCGCAAGAATGGAGGACACGTGAAAGTTCCCGGATGTGTTCTTGGTATCGAGGACGCATCGATGCAGACTTGAGCGCAAAACTCACTTTAGAAGTCCCATATATAGATTTATTATTAAAGTTTAGAGATATAACTTATTCGTCTCAGGAGTTTCCCTGAATGAGATTGTAAAAGGAAACATTAATATGAAAATCTTAATAGAGGCATAAACTCATTAAGGGTGTTTATTTGCTGAAATTCATATTAAAATCAGTTTTATTTGTATTGTGCTACGTATATATTTTTAAAAGGGGGAAAACAATAAATCATTGTATAAACATTGTAATGTGCGTTAAAAATGAATGACGGTCATGTGACCATCAGGAGGAACGCAGCATCTCATTTCGCAGAAGACATGTTCTCTGTTCTCGCGGTCACGTGAGTTCGTTCATTCGAGGTAACTTGGCAAGACCGGTCTTCACAAGAACGTGCCCTGTGAGAAATGAGATGCTGCGTTCTTCTATGGTTCTTCCTGATGGTCACATGACCTTCACGTGTTTTTAATGGTAAATTATTTAAACATTACAGCATTCATACAACGATTTATTGTTTTCCACCTTTACACAATATATACTATCCATAAAGACCTTACAAAAATACGTTTCACAATACAAATAAAACTGATTTTAATACGAATTTCAGCAAATGAACACTCTTAATGTGTTTATGCCTTTATTAAGATTTTCATAATAATGTTTACTTCACCATCTCATTTAGGGAAACTCCTGAGGTAAATAAGTGATCTCTCTGAACTTTAATAATAAATGTATGTAAAATGCTGCACTTCCCACCTCGCAATGACTTCTGGGCCTTCTATAGCGAGTTCGGTGCTCAAGTCTGCATAGGTGCGTGCTCGATATCAAAAACACAACCGGGAACTTTCACGCGTCCTTCGTTCTTGCAGTCTTGAGTTTTAAAACTGAACTTTGGCAGTTGATGATGACGTTACACGAGGACGCAAGATCGCTGAAGAACGCATATTGAGAAACAGCCTTTAGCTCCAACCCTAATCAAACACACCTGAACCAGCTAATCAAGCTCTTACTAGACATACTAGAAACAAGTTGAAGCTAAACTCAGCAGGACACCGGCCCTCCAGGACAGAGTTTGGACTCCCCTGATTTAAAGGTTCTTCATGGAATCATCAATGCCAGTACAGAAACTGTATTTTATTTCTATCAGTGTAAGATTAACTTTTCATAATTTTCATTTATTTATATATTTATTTTACTGAGGCTTTTGTATTCAATATAGTTGAATCAGTATGTTGTTTTACCCTGACATTTAAAAAGATAAATAATCTAATCTGACAAGCTATCTACTCGAAATACAGGCAGCGTGATCTAATCTTGGTAAAGTATGACACAAAAATACATATATGATGTACAGCGCTCCATTAAAGTCTTAAGACTTTCCAATAATCAAAGAACCAAACTGACAGAAGAGTTGCTGACGGTTGTCTTTATCACAGTAATTTCCCCCTTTAAAAGCACTCTATAAATGTCAGAAAAACACTTCAAGTGGGAACTTGCCAGGTTGTAGAATTTCCACAGGCAGTCTTTCATTTAAGAGTACAGGTCTGACTGAATGGCATGGCTATAAATGCTCTTTCTTTTTACTAGAGTAGAGAACACAAATTTAAGAAAGCAAGAAGTGTTCAAAACAATGACGTTTAAATCATGAATGAGCAACAGGGGAGAATCTATCAAAGACATTAGCACGTTTATAATGTGTTGACTGGAACTTTAGAGAAAGACTGAGGTCCAAAAGCCAGACCAAGCAAACAACTGTGCAATGAACTGAGATGGATTTGTGCAGAAACTTCTCAGAGTCTCTTGTGAATCTCCACGCACACCCCCACAATGAAGATTGATAAGACTGTGCAAGAATGGCAGATAGTGAAACGACACTCGGCAAAGTTCTGCACACGAGTGAAGTGGGAGAAGGTGAAGAGTGCAGGTTAAGCTTCAGGCTAAAGGAGCAACAGATCACACAGATCACTCTCAGATCTCCTTACAGACCAAAGATCAAAGCCACCGCTGCGCTTTCCACCGCAAAATTAACCAAAAGTCTATTTGCCCAAAGTGGAAGCTCAGATATGGACTGACAGACTAGCATGAATAGTTAATGAGCGCAGGCAGAACTTCAAGTCATATAACGTAATATTGTTTGGCTGTTTTAAGACCATGCGTCAAGTTTATGTTATTAAGTATAATCAACATCAAACAATCAATTCAGGAGCTGAACGGAAAAAAAGTAATTGGATATTTCGCTGGAATGTGTGACCTGTGTGACTTGAATTTTAACGTGATACTGAAATAATAAAATGACATCTTAATGTAGGACTCAAAACTAAGCAGCACAAGGGCTTTGTTCATGAATCCTATACTCTTTCTTACTTTATGACCTTTCTATATACTATGAATTGACATGATTTTAGTTTAATTTTTCTTGTCATGGTTACTCAATGTTTATACTCATGTGATTGTGCTCACCTGTTCCTTATTTAGTTCATTGGTTACTCTGTACAATGGCAGATTTAGGCACGGTGACATCTTGCAGGGGATTTAAGTGACTTTAAACATGGCATGGTTGTTGGTGCCAGACGGGCTGGTCTGAGTATTTCAGAAACTGCTGATCTACTGGGATTTTCAAGCACAACCATCTCTAGGGTTTACAGAGAATGGTCTGAAAAAGAGAAAATATTAAGTGAGCAGCAGTTCTGTGGGCGCAAATGCCTTGTTGATGGCAAAGCTCAGGAGAATGGCCAGACTGGTTCAGCTGATAGAAAGGCAACAGTAACTCAAAAAAAAAACACTCGTTATAACCGAGGTATGCAGAAGAGCATCTCTGAACACACAACACGTCAAACCTTGAGGCAGATGGGCTACAGCAGCAGAAGACCACTCCAAGTGCCACTCCTGTCAGCTAAGAACAGGAAACTGAGGCTACAATTCACACAGGCTGAACAAAACTGAACAATAGAAGATTGGAAAAACGTTGCCTGGTTTGATGAGTCTCGATTTTTGCTGCGACATTCAGATGGTAGGGTCAGAATTTGACATCAACAACATAAAAGCATGGATCCATCCTGCCTTGTATCCACGGTTCAGGCTGGTGGTGGTGTAATGGTGTGGGGGATATTTTCTTGGCACACTTTAGGCCCATTAGTACCAATTGAGCATCATGCCAATGCCCCAGCCTGCCTGAGTATTGTTGCTGACCATGTCCATCCCTTTATGACCACAGTGTTACCCACCTTCTGATGGCTACTTCCAGCAGGATAATGCGCCATGTCATAAAGCGTGAATTATCTCAGTCTGGTTTCTTGAACATAACAATGAGTTCACTGTACTCAAATGGCCTTCACAGTCACCAGATCTCAATCCAATAAAGCACCTTTGGGATGTCGCTGAATAGAAGACTCTGGTGGATTTACGTGAGAACAACAGGCACGAATGGCACTCATGTAAAAATTTGAGATCTGAAAAAGTGTACACAGCGGCCTCTGGTAGATTGCCAAAAAACTGCAAAAAAAACATAGCTCCTTGGATGTATTTGGCGCTCTCTAGAAATGTATATAGTGGTATGTTTTCAGAATGAGCCTGGATTGGTTTTCTTTTAAGACAAGTGACATGACAGTGCTGATTATTTTTCTGGCTGATAAAATTTCTCATGTCACCGACAATTGGCAAGTTAGTTTTAGGTCCTGGCTTGGTTTGGGTATTTTTGCAGCAGGAGTTTCTGAACATGCCGCATGAAATTGAACAGGCATGACAACTTATATGCATCTGAACTTGACTCTTCTGTGAGATTTTTAAAGGCCAGATTTACAGTGGTTGATTTACAACAAGGTGTTGAAAGTGAACCTGCACAGGCATCACCGTCCCAAACACCACATCAGCCAAATATGCAGCGAGACACCACAAAGAGAGCACAACTCAACATGACTTACTGCTGACCTCTCTGACAGACACACACTCAATGATTTACTCTCTGTGGATGATCAGGTGTTATAAACACACCTGATGACACATTGAAAAAAATGTCAACCCTTCAGGCCAATGGGGGAACAAGGAGCAAGTGGAGGCACACGCAAGTTCAGTAAAACACAACTTCATTCTTCTTAAATTCTTCTAATATAACAATGAGTATTTCTTGAGTACAGAAAATGACCCAAACACAACTATTTATTTGTACTTACCCTTGTACTGCAAACAAGGAGAGATGGTGGAAACTGTGTTTGGTGCTTTATTCAAAATGGAGGCAAGGCTGATATAAGGTTTAACATTTTTAGAATTAAATTATATCTTTTTAAAATTTATTGTAATTAGTTACATATTTTTTTACCCAGACAAACATCTATATTAAGTAAAAGCACAGATTTTTAAAAACAAAAACACAAAGAAGCAAAAACATGGCTATAATTAGATAATAACTCTATAATAACATGTATTTTATTAATAAAGAAGGGATTCAATATATATTTGTTCCTAGTATTTTATTTTGCCTAGTATCTTGTTAGTGAATTAACAGTAAATTATTGAGTATTTTGGTTATTTTCGTTGCTTGTGTTTGCTTTCTTTGTTTTCTGCTGTGCCATCAAATGCCCTTTTTCCATATGACATAACATGCAGTGCTTATAAGACAGAAGCAATACATGTCTCCTATTGTTAACTGATCTATGCTACTTCCATAAATCTTACTGTTTATATGTTAGTATTTCTATGTACATTTTATAGGTTTTGGAACTGATTGGACAGATGCTGCTGGTATGTCAATATTTCAGTGTCCGAATGTAAGCAGTATTATACATTTACAGTCACAGAAATTGTATATATTCATGTACTTGTAAATATATACTGTAGATCATAAACCCAAATCACTTTTAACAACAGCCAGACACAGAACAAGCAGAATTGTGACCTTAACCTAACAATATGACAATGCTTTTGCTTATAATAAACTACTATATAGGTATTTTGAGTGGATGATCCTAGTATTCTATTCTTAATCATTAAAGTCAAATGTAGCATGAACAAGAGTAATCATTAAAAATGCAAATAAAGAGTTTAAACAAAGTTGTGGAGGTTACAGTCATCCACATTTTTATTATGCCCCAATTGTGCCCCCTTTTATAAGATGTAAAATAAGTCTCTGATGTTCCTATAGTGTGTATGTGAAGCCTCAGCTCAAAATAGCCCACACATAATGTTTTATAATTCTTTGAAATCTCCCCTTTTAGGCTTTGATCCAAATGGTGCCATTTTGGTGACTGTCACTTTAAATTCAAATGAGATTGTGCTCCCAGTCCTCTTTTCAATAGGGGGTGGAGCTGCAAACACCTATGTGTCACCATAGCAGAAGATTAAAAACGTTAAAGACCGATGGCTGCTTCTCACTCAGGGCTCTTTTTACTAATTGGGGAGAGACGGGCGGTGTCACGTAAGCATCTGGGATAACAGATATGAACAAGAAAGGTCAGGCAGGCAAACAGGAGCATACAGGAGATCTAGAATTGTAGTCGAAAACAGGCAAATAGTCAGTACAGGTGGCAAAGAATCAAAATAGATGGTAAAACGAGGCAAAGGTCAAAACATGGAAGGCAAGACAAGGATAATGCTTACGTGATGCTCTAAACAGAAACAAGACTCAGCAAAGAGTGTGTGTGTATGAAGTGTCTATGTAGTCCTGGAAATCAGTCCTAACAAGAATCAGCTGTGTCTGTGTAATCAGGGAGAGAACAGGAACTGGTGTTAGTTTTAGGAGGTGCATGATGGGAGTTGTAGTTTATTAAAATGGTATGCCAGTGGTCTGCATTATGCTCAATCGCTAGTGATCGTGACAGGCGGGGTGTCACTAATGGGCAGTGTTTTTCCCCCTCCAATGACATGTACAAAGGAAAAAATTCAATCAAAGTGTTTTAAAGCAGCCTGTTTTTATGGAATGTAATTATAAAAATAGAATTAACGAATTTCTAATCTCTCTTTAATCTCTTCTGGAATATTGAGCATTGTTTCCTGCTTCGTCAAAACAATTATCATTCCACAAGCTATATTGGCACAAACCATTTAGTATATGAATTCACACACTTGTGTACATTCACACTTTCAAGTGGACTAATTTAAAGAATGGTGAACATGGGTATGAGGCCATTTTAAACACAAATACTGAGCAACCAGTGAACTAAATAAGAAGCAGGTGAGCACAATCAATGAAAAAAATTTGTAAACATAACAAGAAAATAGAAACTAAACCAAGTTTCACTCAAAATCAAATCAAAATCAAGTATAGTATAGGATTTGCAAACAAAGCCATTTTGCTCTCAAGTTTGAGTTCAAAAAAGGTTATTCAATAAACTATTTAATTGGTGTTGCTGTCAAACAAAAACACAAAAAACAGGCTATCAACACATGCTGCTGATTTGCTGATCCATTGGCTATTTCCCCTCATTCTCTTCTGCACTCCTCCCTTTCCTCCAATTGAAGAAAGTTCTTGTATAGGGCTTGCCACAGAGTTCCCTTTCCTGTCCCTTAGCCTTCCTTCCTACACGCACCAAATGCAGACATGCCACCACAACCTGTGTGTATACAAGACCTTCAGGGACATTGTACTGTCGTGGTCCTTGTACGTTTCCGGCCTGTGACAAGATGATCTATGGACTATCATCCTCATTCCATTACTGGCTTAACAGTGGACACTGAGGGATTCTCACTTTTCAGCAAATGATTACTATTCTGCAGACGCCACCAGGAATCTGCTTAAGAGTGTGGTTACCAATAAGACTAAGTGGTTAGTGAGATTGTGAAATGTAAAACTTCACGGTCTCTGGGCGACCTCCAAGTTATACACAAACCTCTGAGGTAGCCATCCTAATCTGCCCAGAGTATAAATCTTCAGACCGCTTTATCCTGACGTCTAAGAGAAAATATGGGGCTTTGAGTTGCACATCTCAGATTTAGAATAATTTAGAACTAATAATTGTAGGTTCTGTTTCTCACCCTTTGTAAAAAATTCTTCATAATGAAAACGTCTCCACAGATAGATTCTCAAAGTGAATATATATATATATATATATATATATATATATATATATATATATATATATATATATATATATATATATATATATATATATATATATATATATATATATATATGTTTGAAAGATAAAGCAGAACAACAGAATTAAAGAATAATGTTATTATTTAGCTGCTACTATCATTAGTTTTCTGTCTCATTTATCTTAAAACTTCATATGATTAGTTCACTGAAAAAAATGTAAACAGCTGTTAGTTAACTCACCCTAAGGTCACCAAACTTAAATTTTTCTTCAGTCGAACATTAACAAAGATTTAACCTGAAAATGTGATCCTTGTCAGTTAATAGAATGCAAATCAATGGCCAAAAACATATATAGACAAAACAATATTAATACCGTGGCTCCTGACAATATGCTAAGGTCTAAATAAAATACATTGACATTCTTGGGACTGTTTGTAGAGGCTGTGAATTTAAGGTTATAATGTTGTATATAATGTACAGTTTCTTGCACAGACTGGTCTTTCCTAAAGCATTAATGAAGATCATTTTGTTGTTGTTTTTTAACTCTATTAAAATCTATGTAAAAAGTAAGGCGTATAATCATATCAAGAAGATATGAAGTGTTCAAAGCAACTGGGATTAAAAGATCTGTTCAGTGTTCTGTGATTATCTGCACTTCAAGAATGATGTTTACAAGTTTAAAACGGTTTTAAATCAGTGCATGTTTGTAATAAATACAGTAAAATTGCTACGTAATTCAAACAGGAGTGGGCGGGGAGAATCAGCTCAGTTGCATTAAAGGCACAGGCAACAAAAACAGCTACTGTGTCCTAACAGCTAATATTTCTTATATTCAGAAAGGTATAATAAATAATCTGATGGGTGTTTTGAGCTGAAACTTTACAGACGCATTCTGGAGACACGAAAGACTTACATAAAATCTTGAAAAAGGGGTAAAATAGGTGCCCTTTAAAGCTAATATAATTTATGGGTGAACTGTCAGTTTAAGCTCAATATATACTGTTTTTGCACTACTGAGTTTGTCCTACAATGTGTAAAAAAAAAGGAGTGTGTCACAAATGCATGTGTGAAAAAATTAAAACATACCTGCCACTCTGTTCTGAAAAAGCACTAAAATATCTTGCATAACTTTTGCAGAGAAAAAGTGCAGATACTGGATGAAGATGAACCTTTCTAATGTGCATGTTTCACATTTCCACAAGAAATATGCCCACGGTGATGCATGTAAATACAAAATAAAAGTAACATTTATTAATTCATTCATTTCCCTTCGGCTTAGTCTCTGATTTATCAAAGGTCACCACAGCGGAATGAACTGGCAACTATTCCAACATATTTTTTACGCAGTGGATGAACTTCCAGCATACAACCCTGTATTGGGAAATACCCATGCACTCTCACAATCACACACATCGGGGCCAATTTATTTATTCAATTCACCAATAGCAGGTGGGAAGCCAGAGCACCTGGAAGAAACCCTGTTGTGAGGCGACAGTGCAAACCACTGTGCCGCTATGTTTAGCATTACATTTTAAATAGGTGGTAATCAAACTACGACACAGAAATGCATTCGTGACATGCAACCCCTCTCGTGGAAAAGAAAAGAGCATTTTACTTAATAAATCTAAAAAAAACACAACTTGCAACAAAACTTTTAACAGCATCAAGGATTCAACATTCAATCTGAAAAACTATCTTGTGGTAGTTATTATTGCACTGCTGGTTAGACCTAAACTGCATTTCGTTGCCTTGTACTTGTACATGTGTAATGACAATAAAGTTGAATCTAATCTAAATCTAATCTAATCAAAAAGTTTATGCAGTAACTCTTGTTTCAAGAGTTCACACTTAGCTCACGATTTATACATAGCTTGTTTGGCGTGCTGTCCCGGGAGAGAGCCCTGAGCTGAAGGTATCCTCGAGCCCAGGGCTCCCTCCTTTCACAGGGCGAGGGGAGACTGAGCTCAGGTCGATCTGAAACTCCCCCACTGCTGAGGCCAAGGTGAACTTCCTGAGAGTAAGACATTAGAAAAAAGATTTAGGCTTATTTTATCTATAATATAGAGCACATTTTTATGGTGGGAGGAAACCAGGGAACCCGGGGGAAACCCACACGGAGAACATGCAAACTCCGCACAGGAACACCAGATGGCCCAGTGAAGACCCAACGCCATTAGTATTCTTGCTGTGAGGCAAACATGCTAGTCACTGGGCCACTGTGCCACCCATTCTGGATAAAGGTGGAAGAAGGGGAGGAGGGGGTTTTTTCCAGACGAAGATATTTGTAGAGAGGAAATGAGGATATATATAGTGACTTGGGATCCTTTGATTGGAGGATCATGATTAGTTAATGTGGACCAGCTGGGTCAATCATGAGCACATCCTCCTCTCAAAATTAGTTTAAAATTTAAACTTCACTTTTTAATTTTCTCAAATTTTGAATGTTGAATGATTATCATTTAATATTTCTAAGAATTGCATTGAAAAAACGACACCAGTCGGCGCCAATAGCCTAATGTTAATGCATCGACACATAGCACAGAGATGCTCGCAGCGACCTGAGTTCATTTCCCGGCTCAAGGTCCTTTACCGATTCCTCTGCTCCCCACACTTTCTTGTCCCTAATCTCCACTGTCCTATCACTAAAGGTAAAAACCCCTAAAAAATTATTAGAAAAAGAAAAACGACACCAAATTCTCCTACAATTCACTTTGCATTCAGTTTACAAATCCATACGAATCATACACGAAATATAAGTTAGGTATGTGTGCTTTACAGATAAACTCAAAGTCCTCAAAGTCAATCGAAATGTTGCCAATTCGTCATGAACACATGATTCTTCTGAGTCAATCTGAAATTAATGATTTTTATTTTTTTAACTAAACCAGTATGAAATATTCACAAATTGGACAGGTGTGTTTTCCTTATGCATCATTTGCAAACTGTGCTTGTTAAATTGCATTCAACAGACATGACAGTACTTGCAACTGTAGTTGCTTTGGACGTCAATTTTGACTCATAGATTCTTTTGTCCCGATCACTTCCTAGTCAGTTTTGACTCAGCGATTCTTTTGTGCCATTCACTTCTTCATAGAGAGGATTATTATTGAAGTAATCTCTTAAAGTTTGCACCATTCATTAAACAAATCTATTGTGGAACTTGAAAACTCTACCAGGCTGCTTTTATGATATGTTTGTTGTGTTTGGATTAGTTTTGAAGCTTGGAATGCAGCTTGAAACAGCACTGAATACAATTCATTTGTGTTTCAACGTACAACCCCAAATACGAAAAAATTGTGACAGTGTGGAAAACACAAATAAAAAAAGAAAGTATCGATTTTATCTTTCTTTGAGGAATATTGTTTTTAAACAATTCAATAATTTTCTCATGTATTTGTTGGCAAACTGGCGATCCTCAGCCCAATCTTTGCTCCTAAAGGACTAGACCTTTCTTGGACGTTGTATCAAATCCTAATTACAATCACCTGTTGATATCACCTGTTTCAAATCAGTTTTTACCAGTTTACCTGATTACTAGCCCTTAATGGCTCCTGTCAAAACTTTTTTTGGAATGTGTTGAAGGTCTGAATGACAGGAAAGGATGTATATTTACAAATGAAATGAAGCTGACAAGACAAAAACATTAAATATTTTGTGTTCATATTGTCTGCAATGAAATACAAGTCAAGGTAAATCTGAAAGTCACTACTTTCCTTTTTATTTGCATTTTCCATACTGTCCCAACTGTTTCTGATTTGGCGTTATATTTTAATCATAAAGTATTTAGATTGTGTTACAAAGCCTGAGAAATCTATCAAAATACACTACTACTAACTTTCTAAAGCACGTATTTTGTAATCTGTAGTGAAATACTTTTTTAAAGTAACCTTCCCCAACTGATCTGTCTAAACATCTTTCATCTTGAATGTAAAAAAATCTCAGCTTTGATATAAGCTTTAGTTAAACTCCATCCCTGCAATTAAGTTTTACCAGACATGCTTCAAAGATTTAAGAACAGACTCTTTACTTAAGGCAAGTTAATGTCACATCTCCCCAGATACATCGCTGAACACAAATAACTGCCCAACCACACACACACACACAGACACACACACACACACACACAGGTATGAACTCTACTTGACACTACTTGTTTGTCATGCTTATGATAATCTCACACCTGAGGGGGCCTGTGCTGTGTCAAGACAGTTTTAGAACTAATAGAATCTTTTATAACTGTCTAGATAGCAGGGGTGAAGTCTGGGTTATACATCTGCGGAAATACATTTGTAACTTTTGAGTCTTCACTTTTGTCGGTGCTGCATGGGAGGAAACAACTAGAATAGAAGGAAATTAGAATAGCTATAACCCTGCCATCAACCCTGGCTTTCTTTTATTTTTAATAACAGCACGTAGGGATTTTTGATTGAAGTTACATTGAATTGCGAAAACTAAAGATGCTGTATATAAAAAGCATCTTTAAATTAAGTTTTTATATCTGAACTAAAGCAACCACGTTTTAAACTGTTTTTAGCTCGTGTGACATGTAAAACCGGTATATAAGGTACCATCATGGTACCATCATGTTGAACAGGCTTTGAACAAGATGCTTTGTTTATATTCCATGATTAATTTGCCTTTTTTATTCTTTTAGGAAAGATTTTGGAAAAACAAACAGACCAAAAAATAGACCAAGTTGTTTTTGGTTCTCTGGATTTGCCATTAATATATATATGAAGAGTTTGGATGCAAAAACCTTTAAAAGCCATTTGATATTTTCTTCTTAAATTAGCTTTTTTCTCCTACCCCTGTGTGTAGGGTCGGTAATTTTACTTTTATAGTAATAAATAAGATCTTTTGATTGCCTTTAAAATGAATTAACTGAACATAAACATAGGAGGCTGAGACAAATGTACATTTTAGGTGAACATTACAGACAGCATTTAAAGGTTTTTGCATCTGAACTCATCATATATATATATATATATATATATATATATATATATATATATATATATATATATATATATATATATATATATATATATATATATATATATATATATATATGTATATATATATAGTTGACGTCAGAATAATTAGCCCCCCTGTTTATTTTTCATTAACTGAGAGAAAAAAAAATTCTGATTTATTTTATCTTGCCATGATGACAGTAAATAATATTTTACTAGATATTTTTCAAGACACTTCTATACAGCTTAAAGTGACATTTAAAAGCTTTAAAGGTTAACTAGGCAGGTTATATATACATATTTTTATTTTATACATATACATAATTTTTTTCTTTTTTAAATATTTCCCAAATTATGTTTAACAGAGCAAGGAAATTTTCACATTATGTCTGATAATATTTTTTTCTTCTGAAGATAGTCTGATTCATTTTCAGTTTTTAATTTTTTTAAAAACCATTTTAAGGTCAAAATTATTAGCCCCTTTAAGCAATTTTTTTTCGATAGACTACAGAACAAACCATAGTTATACAATAACTTGCCTAATTACCCTAACCTGCCTTGTTAACCTAATTAACCTAGTTAAACCTTTAAATGTCACTTTAAGCTGTATAGAAGTGTCTTGAAAAATATCTAGTACAATATTATGTACTGTCATCATGATAAAGATAATCAGTTATTAGAAATGAGTTATTAAAATTATTATGTTTATTATATTTGAAAAAAAATCTCTCAGTTTAACAGAAATTGGGGAAAAAAATAAACAGGGGGTTAATAATTCTTACTTCAACTGTATTTGTTGGGGTGGGGGGTATTTTATAAAGTACTGAAAACATAAAAAAAAATTAAACCAAGATCATTATATTTATTTATTTATTAATATTTAGGTTACAGCTAAAGACAAAATTACTGGCCCTCCTGTGATATTTTAATTCTTTTTCAAATATTTGCTGTTATATTATTCTTCTGGAGAAAGTCTTATTTACTATTTGTCATAATGGCAAAAGAAGAAAAACAACATTAGTTCATTTGAATTAGTTATTAAAACTATCATTTTAATGTGTTGTGTAAAATGTTACATTTTAGTAAGTAATTTCCATTTAAAAGATTAATTTATTAATAATTTTGAATAAAAGTCTTGTCGCCTATCCAAGTTTTAGGATAAAAAAATAGTAACTTGACTTCTAGTTGATCATTTGGTATCAGAATTGGCTTATATGAAAGGCAAAGGCCTCTAGATTACGTATATTTTATCAAAATAAAATATGATCATGCCTTGATTTTTAATTATTTAATTAGGTCAAAAAGGTCTGACTTTGCTTAGACAAAAGTCTTTTCACTTAACATAAATAATGTACAGTATAGAATATAAAGTCATGGTGCAGTGGAAAAAGAATTAATATTGTGTATGACAATGATCTGCACCATACATCTCTGCAATGACTCCAATAACTTCTTAATAAAGTCATCTGGAATGACAAAGAAAGCGTTTGAAAGGGTTCATCAAGATTCTTTGGATTCCTCCTTCATCTTACGCCATACATGCTCAATAATGTTCATATCTGGTGACTGGGCTGACCAATCCTGGAGCACCTTAACAGCACCTTGACCTTAGCAACTTCTTTGCTTTCAGGAGCTTTGATGTGGAGGCTGAAGTATGAGAAGGAGCGCTATCCTGCTGATGAATTTGCCCTCTCCTGTCGTTTGTAATATAATGGGCAGCACAAATGTCTTGACACCTCAGGCTGTTGATTTTGCCATCCACTCTGCAGATCTCTTGCACACCCCCATACTAAATGTAATCTCAAACCTTGATTTTTCCTTCACCAAACTTGACTGATTTCTATGATAATCTTGGGTCCATACAGGTTCCAATAGGTCTTCTTCAGTACTTGTGATGATTGGGATACAGTTCAACAGATGATTTACCTTCTGACACTTTTCCAAATGATCAACTAGAAGTCAAGTTATTATTTGTTGCTCTTACTACTGGGATCGACAACAATACTTTTGTCAGGTAGTGTATGTATTGTCACAATATTAATGGCGAATTTTACAATTACAATTATGATTTAAACTAATTTTTATAGAGCTGAATATCAAGAAATAATAGAGTCAATTATATATGGATCAATAAAATTTTTACAAAATTAACATGAACTGAGATGAAATGTTCACAAGATGATTGCTGTGTTAAAGTTAACAAAATAATACACAAACTCAGAAAATTACATTTGCTACTTGTTCAGTCTACTTGTTTTAAATAAGCTGAAACACAACTCTTATGTTTTTTTGACAACTTAACTGTTTTATGTTTAATCCACTTAAACAATTAAGTTCAGCATTTTTACAGCATATATAAAAACCAATAAACAGTATGTAATGAAGGAAATGTGTTCTGTAGACACAAACTGAAAAATCATGAACACTAAACATTGCAAACATTCAACATGATGAATCAACCATTTTATCAGCTACAATGATAATGAAGATCTGCCAATTCAAGTCAAAAAAAAGCCTCAATTCAAATCTGCGAATACTAGACATATCAGGATGTTCCAAAACAAGCCATCGTGTACCAGGTGCTGGAATGAGAAGAATTTCCCTTTGAGCCCAAAGTGCAGTAATACGTACAGGTATGTTTTATATTTGCATTCTGTGTAACTGAAGGCCTATTTCTCCACAGTCTCACCCTTAAAAATGTTTTTGTTTGCACAGCCTTGAACATGTACAAGCAGTCAACACAACCGCAGGTGGAATATAGAATGTGTCTCACATGCAAACTCCCGAAAACAAACAGTTTTATTCTCATTTTCCTGCTATTGGTCTATTTCAGGACAGTTTTAATGTGTTACTTGAGAAACTGGAGAATAGGAGGTGTCCGCAGAGAAGCTCAACTTCTCATACTTTGTCTCTGAACTATAACAAATCTAGTGGAATGTTTCAACTTTAAACCTGTTTCTCCTTCAAGAAGAATTTACGATTTATGAGGGCATTAAAGCAAAGAATGGGTGAAGCCTTCATGGTCTGAACGCACATAGACAACAGTGGCCTTATTCATGTTCTTTATGCTACAAGATAATGTTTTTTTTTGTGTGTGTGTGTGTGTGTGTGTGTGTGTGTGTGTGTGTGTGTGTAAAACTATGTTTAAAACGCTGGATTAAAGCATCCTTTATGGAACCTCTTCATATAAATCTCACTGCAAATTCCTGTTGTCACATTCATTTAGTCCAAGGTTGCCAGATAAAAAAGGAGTATTTTTGAAAATGATTAAAGGGATTAAAGTTTCCTCACCGTTTACTCACATTGATGTGGATCTTTTATCAGTTTCTTTCTTCTGTTGAACACAAAAGGAGATATTGGAAAGAATGTTGGAAACCAGCTGCCTTCAAAATAAAGTCTATTAAAATAACTCCTAAAAACTACTGGCTTCAATGGTTTCTTGAAGTTTTTTTAACATCAATTGAAACTTTTTTTGAGCTACAAAGGGCTCTTTACAATGAAAAAAGATTCTTAGTAAACTGTTCTATGCGCTATAAAAAATAACTTCATTAAAAGGTTCTTTGGGAAAGCAAAAATCTCGTTTTGGGTTGTTCTTTACATCTTTTTTTCATCAACCAATTTCAGCTATTAAACTTTTCATTTAATATACACTAAAAAAAATATTCAAAGATGATCTCTTGGATTTACTAAAAAAAATTTATGTTAAGTGGTTGTAAACAATTTATTTGGGTTGAATTCAAACAAACAAATTAAGTTGAAATGTCTTAAATTTAATTTGTTTGTTTAAATTCAACACAAATAAACTGTTTGCAACAGTTTTGTAGACATCATTTTTTTCAGTGCACTTAAAGACTAAATACCAGCAGGCCACTGAAATAGTTTGATATAAAGCTAACTAAATTAAGTGCAAAACAAAACAAAAAAATGTTCTTAATAGATTAAGTGTTTTTTAGATTAGATTTGATTCAACTTTATTGTCATTACACATGCACAAGTATACAAGTCAACAAAATGCAGTTTAGGCCTAACCAGGAGTGCAATAACAGCAGGTGCAGGATATCCCTTTAACTCCCCCACCAAGAAAAAATATTTTTGGATTGCATTTCTTAACTCCTAATGTTGCTAGTTAACACACTCAATGCAGTTTTTTCTAAAATATCAACCTCTACCAAATGGTAGATATGTTGGTTTATGGTAAAATTACCGGAATTAATAGAAATACAATGAAAAATCTGAAAATATGAAGTGTCAGACCAATTTATTTAAAAGCATAATCAAAATAAAACATTTTTGAATACTAAATCGTCTTGATTTTTTAAAGTATGACATAAAATATTTCAGATTCTCATTTAACATTTTTTCTTGTTTTTTTTTTTTTTTAGAATAAAACCAAAATCAAGTGTAGTGCAACAGGATTGAGTTTGTTTGATTTTTTTTGTAAACCAACAGTGCTGTGTGTAAACCATTATTTAAAACAGGTCAAAATGTGGTCAACCATTTGGTGGAGCAGGCAGGTAAAGAGTTAAAGGTATAAGTTATAAACTGCAATTATAGAAAAACTATGGTGATATTTACAGATGGATGTACTATAAACATGGTCTACAGGTTGTATTATGAACAGAGGTTTACACTAGATGAATATATCTACAGGTTGCTATAATAGGAAATTTTCCCAGTGTGTCTGATAATATTTTTTCTTCTGGAGAAAGTCTTAATTGTTTTATTTCAGCATGTATAAAAGCAGTTTTTAATTTTTTAAAAAACATTTTAAGGTCAAAATTATTAGCCCCTTCAAGCTATATATTTTTCGATAGTCTACAGAACAAATCATCGTTATACAATAGCTTGCCTAATTATCCTAACCTGCCTAATTAACCTAATTAACCTAGTTAAGCCTTTAAATGACACTATAAGCTGTTTAGAAGTTTCTTGAAAAATATCTAGTCAAATATTATTTACTGTCATCATGGCAAGGATAAAATAAATCATTTATTAAAAATGAGTTCATTCATTCATTTTCTTTTTGGCTTAGTCCCTTCAATAATCCGGGGTCACCACAGCGGAATGAACCACCAACTTATCCAACACATATTTAACGCAGCGGCTGCCCTTCCAGCTGCAACCTATCTCTGGAAAACATACACACTAATTCACATTCATACACTACGGACAATTTAGCCTATAATTCACCTGTACCACATGTCTTTGGACTGTGGGGGAAACCGGAGCACCCAGAGAAAACCCACATGAACGCGGGGAGAACATGCAGACTCCACACTGAAACGCCAACTGCCCCAGCCGATGCTCGAACCAGCGACCTTCTTGCTGTGAGGCGACAGCACTACCTACTGCGCCACCGCATCGCCCTGTTTAGAAATGTGTTGAACAAATCTTCTCTCCAATAAAAAAAATGGTGGAAAAAATAAACAGGGGGGTAATAATTTAGGGGGTTTAATAATTCTGACTTCAACTGTATGTACAATTGGTATGTACAATTCAAGATGAATTAGTGCAATGTAGTGCGATGAATATGTGCAATTTTAATTGTGCAAATATTAAGTAATAAATAATAATAAACTTAATTTTTTTCATACTTTTCTTACTTCTAAAACTTTTTTAAAGTAAAATATATTGTCTTTTAAATTTTTATCATAATATTATTATACACTCATAAATAGTTATTATACACTTAAATATAACATTTTAAAAAGAGGTTTTCCAAGTGAATTAACCAAAAGAACCTTTCAATAAACACTTCTTACAACTATTTTTAGTGTTAAGACATTAAAAATGTTTAAACTATCCTGGGTTCCACACAATACATGTTGTCCCATCACAAATCGATTAAGTTAACTTAGTTGTATTTACAAAACTTTATGTGGATTGAACATTAAACAGTAAAGTTGTCACCATTCACCCTCAGAAAAAAAAAACCTCAGGACTAGTGTTGATTCAGCTTAGTTTAAATAGGATTGAACCATTTTTAAGTGTAATCCGAAAACCAAAAATCACAATAAAGAACCTGTAAAATCTAAGGTGAGTTTTTGTAGTATTTTCACGTGCTTACTAAAATGTAGATCATTTACTTCAGCAGATAAACAACCTCACACAACTGGAGAGCCACAATACATCACAATTCTGCATTTCACACCACAAGGTTTGCATATTCTCTCAAGCCTCAACACCAACACACCAGAGTGTGTTAAAACCACAACACCGGTATACCACCTTCACCCAAATCACATTATTCCTCAAAACCAACTGTTTTCTTTCCCACAGCTGTGGGCGCATGCAGTGGCTCGGCTTTACCTATGCACTTGATCTCGAAGCCCCGCGGTGGTTTGAGGGCCCTCCGCGTCCAGCCTTCCCTCAGGACCTCCAGGTGATCCTCCTTGCCTTGAATGAGCAGGACGTGTTCGTCTATCCAGCCCAAGAAGAAGGTCTCCGATATGGCGTCCGTGACTTTCTTGTTCCAGAAGTGCTGCATGTTCTCCGCTTTGAAGTCGGCGAATATCTCGTAGCCGGTGTGGTGGTGCTGAAGCTTCTCGGTGACCGCGACGGCCGCCTCCTCCCCGCTGACCCGCGACAGCACGATGGCCAGGGAATGAGGCGCGATCTGCAGGAACTTCTCCATTCTCCGGCGCGTTTCACACACAGGCCACAGCGGGGATCGCGACCCTGTCCGACGCTCCGCGGCACTCACACGGCGTTTTATTGCGCACCTTATTGAACTGCCAAAACGAACACATTGCAACGTATTTCAGTTTGTTTCCAGGAGCCGAAGCGCAGCGCGTGACGGCGGAGGGTCCACCAGCATGATACGCGAGACAGAGGGAGAGACGCCAATGTCATTTATTCATCAAAAACACGCGTTCCGTGCGGTGAGCCCATAGCCCGATGCCAGCGCTCCGGTGGGCAATGTTAACCAGGCGCTGCGCTGATGGGCAGAGCGGCTGAGCTGAATGACCAATGCCTCTACTCTGCTCTGTCTGTCTGTATTAATAGACCTCAACCTGCCGCTTTACACACCTCTCCCGCGACATTCTGCGCACACGGCCGAAAGCGAGCGACACCGATTCCTCCAGCACCGGGGCCTCTTGATCGATCACTGCATTCATCGGTGATGATCGCTGGACGTAACGCGCATAAAACGACTTCATCCCTTCTTATTCATGTCTTCGCTTTTTGGTGCACTCCGAGGTTGCCTCCCAGTCAGTCTCGTACACTGCATGTACGCCGTCCGTGCGCTCTTTGCTGTCCCGCTCGCCGCGCTCTTTAAACTCGTCTCCGGAGGTGTCGGGCTCTCGTCTCTGACGCCGTGCGCCTTGTGTCCGGTGCGGCGGATTATAGACTGGACGTGTCGACGGAGAGCGCGCGGATCACCAGATGTTTTCCTGACTCCACCTACAGGCGGCCTTCAAAACATCGCGAGTACAGTCAGTACACGAGCTTCTCGCAACAGGTGAACATGGGAGAGTGGGGGAAAGCAGAGAGAGCTGGTGGTCACAGAGCAGCTTTAACACTTTTCAGGGAAGGAGAATTATTGGGTGGACCAGAAAAAGGCCATGAGAGGTCAGGCTTTGTCTGTGTTTTCTTTAACCGGTTCATTCCCTGACTGCACAAGCACAGTGTAATCTGTTACTTATAAATTGCTTGATAAAAATTGTTAGTACACTGTAAAACCCCAAAAGTTAAGGTAACTCAAACCATTTGAGCAAACTGACTGCAACAAACCATTTAAGTGCAAAAATTATTCCTAATGAGTACTGTGAACTTACTCCAGTTGAGTAAATGACGCAGTTTGAGCAAAGTAAAACCCAATAAATGAAGAGAACTCAAACCAACTGAGTACTGCAAAACCCAATAAGTTAAGCTAACTCAAACCATTTGAGGAAACTGATTGCTACAAACCATTTGAGCTAATACACTAATCTATATGAGTACAGTGAACTTACTCCATTTAAGTAAAAGTAATAAGCTGTTTAATTATCTCATTACCGTCAACACTGAGTTCAAATGAGTAGAATTTACTTTCAGTCAATTTCGAGTTAACTAGACACTAAAGTTGACTGTTGGGTTTTACAGTGTAATGGGTGAGTCTGTTTTCAGTCACTCCAGTCATTCCTGTATTACAAAAACAAAATTAAAACGTTTTTTAATGATTAATAGATAATAAACGCGCAAAGTCAGAAGCATGTACAGTTGAAGTCAGAATTATTAGCTCTCCTTTGAATTTTTTTTTCTTTTTCAAATGTTTCCCAAATAATGTTTAACAGAGCAAGGATATTTTCACAGTATGTCTGATAATATTTTTTCTTGGAGAAAATCTTAATTGTTTTATTCTGGCTAGAATAAAAGCAGTTTTTAATTTTTTTAAAAACAATTTTAAGGTCAAAATTATTAGTCCCTTTAAGCTATTTTTTTCGATAGTCTACAGAACAAACCATCGCTATACAATAACTTGCCTAATTACCCTAACCTGCCTAGTTAACCTAATTAACCAAGTTAAGCCTTTAAATTGTCACTTCAAGCTGTATAGAAGTGTCTTGAAAAATATCTAGTCAAATATTATTTACTGTCATCATGATAAAGATAAAATAAATCAGTTATTAGAGATGAGGTATGAAAACTATTATGTTTAGAAATGTGGTGAAAGAATCTCTCCGTTTAACAGAAATTAGGGAAAAAATAAACAGGGGGGCTAATAATTTAGAGAGTTTAATAATTCTGATTTCAACTGTACCTCAGATTAATAGACAGCATTTGCATGCCATTCTGTATTGTGAAAACAAAACATGAAACACAATAAGAAATATAAATAGGAAAAAATAAGGAAAATCAATTATTTGCTGCTATTTTGTGAAAATGTAATCATGTAATTCACAAAAAGTTACTATTCAATTGTGAACATTTTAAAAGTGTATTAAAATGAAACATTCCCAGGGTTAGGTGCCTTAATAATGTTTAATAAAAGCTGGGATAATGCCACATTACAACTGATTTGAAATTAGCTGATTGTGGGCTGATTCAAATTACCAAGGGTGTCACGGTGGCGCAGCGGATAGCACAATCACCTCACAGCAAGAAGGTTGCTGGTTCAAGCCCCAGCTGGGTCAGTTGGCATTTCTGTGTGGAGTTTGCATGTTCTCCTCGTGCTCATGTGCGGTGGCTTTCCTCTGGGTGCTCCGGTTTCCCCCACAGTCCAAAGACATGCAGTTCAGGTGAATTAAATAAGCTAAATTGGCCGTAGTATGTGTATGAGTGCAAGATTCTATGGGTGTTTCCCAGTGTTGGGTTGTGGCTGAAAGGGCATCCGCTGTGTAAAACATATGCTGGGTTAGTTGGCGGTTCATTCCGCTGTGGCGACCCCTGATTAATAAAGGCACTAAGCTGAAAAGAAAATGAATAAATAAAATTAGCAACTGTTTATCATTATTATTATTAGGGCTGAACAACAACATTTGGTAAATTTGTATATACATTTTGTGTATTTTGTTTATGTTGTAGTCGGTGGCTTATAGCTATCTGGGTTAAAGTTAAATGTGTAATATTGACAAAAAAAAAAAGTTAAACTATTACCCACCTGGGGTTCAGGGTAGGGCCACTGTTACACAATGGAGCATCGATTTTGCAATGTGTGTATCCGCAATAGTCACATGACAGGATTAGATTGTTTATTAAAGATTAAATGGAATAAAGATATTCATTCATCCATTTTTTTTCAGCTTAGACCCTTTATTAATCTGGGGTCGCCACAGCGGAATGAACAGCCTACTTATCCAGCATAACATGTTTTACGCAGCAGATGCCCTTACAGCCGCAACCCATCACTGGGAAACATTCATGCACACTCATACACTACGGACAATTCTAGCTAACCCAATTCACCTACCAAAAACCAGCGACCTTCTCTTTAGACTTGTGGGGGAAACCGGAGCACTCAGAGTAAACCCACGCCAACACGGGGAGAACATGCAAACTCCACACAGAAACGCCAACTGACCCAGCCGAGGCTTGAACCAGCGACCTTCTTGCTGTGAGGCAAACGTGCTACCCACTGCGCCATCATTGTGTAAGCATTATTTACACAATGATGGCCACGTTATTTTACATTTGATTGTTCAATTCCTGTACTTGAGTACTGTTAGACGCCTATAAGCAAACCATAAAGCAGGGCTTGTTTATTTTTATTTCTGCTCTGTTGTATTTATATATGAAGAGTTCAGATGCAAAAACGGCTAAGTCCCATCAGGAATTTTCTTTTGGAATAAGCATTGTTCTTAGCCTCTTGTGTTTATGTTCAGTTATTCCATTCTAAAAACGATGAAAATAACCTATTATTTGCCATAAAAGTGAAATTTCTGAATCAAAACATAGGAGCAAATGCTAATTTTAGAAGAACATTTCAGATGGCACTTAGACGTTTTTCCATCTGAACTCTTCATATGCTGGTATTTTATCGTAGATGCACTTGATCATCCCAGACATGATCTAAATGACCTCTTCCCCAAAATAGCTTATCAAATCATTTGGTGGAATTATAGTCATATAGCAATATATATCATAGCAAAATAAAAAATTGCAATGTCAGATTTTTCCAATATCATGCAGCCCTAATTATTACTGTCCATTTAAGCTATTAAGTTTAAGAACGCAATGATTAAATGTATAGGAAGTATACTTGTATCTCAAAAAGCAAAGAAGAAATTAAAAGAAAGTAATCATAATCATTTCCTTTGTGTAAATAAATACAAATGTGTTCATGATAGTCTTTTAAGCTAAGTGTGTTTTTCTGCAAATATGCTAATATTCAGTTAGTCAATTGTCGATGGATTATCCTGGTCAAACATTGCAGACATCCTTTAACTAAAAAATCATGTTTGTAGCTGATAGCTGTAGCTTTTGTATAACTTCTACATCATAACAAGTTTCTAATTTTTGGACAAAAAGGGCTCATGGGTTTGTTGATTGTTATCTGAAAAGAATTTGGCCTTGTTTGGATTTTTGTGAGGTTCTTTTCTCTCAGGCCTTGATCAAATAACTTCTACATAGTCCAAGGGCACCCAAGCATCGGTGTCAGCTTTCGGTTCCCAAGTTCCCAGGATGTTTCCTCTTGTTTAGCGATTTGAGTATGCAAAGAACAAGATAGGATTGTTTTTAAAATCCTGACCCAGGGTTGCAATTGTTTGGATAAAAAGGCATTTCTTCACACGGAACACAAGGATGATGGAAACAAATTGTTTCACACTAGAAGGTTCAATACTTGAGTAGAGACTTATTAACTGAGAGATGAATTCATAGATAATTTAAATGCTAACTAAACATATGCTGGGTTATAGAGTAATCCTGATTACTGTGTAACCCAGAATAAATATACATTGACAACTAATGATCACCATTTATAATGCCTGAGTGAGCTGGTGACCGAAAAAACCTATGTTGGGTTATAGGCTGTACACTGAAAAAAATAATATTCAAAGATGATTCCATGGATTTACAAAAGACTTTTAAGATAAGTGGTTGTAAACAATTTAGTTGGGCTGAATTTACACAGATTAAATTAAACATTACTAAAATTTTTAGACACATATAAATTGTTTGCAACAATTTTGCAGACATCATTTCTTTCCGTGCACTTTAAAGCCTCTCTTCCAGTAGGCATTACAGTAAACTGAGCTCTTAATTAAAAGTACTTTCTTTTTGAACTTCAGAAAAGTTCAATCTGGGCTCTGAAGCCAAAGCTGAACCGCTGATGCCTTTATGGTGACATCTGGTGGCAGGACATTTAGTTAGATGTAATAATAATACTACATGATTTGATGTGGTCAGCGATTTGCTTCAACATTTGAGCAGTGTAAATGCTTCATAATTTACAGAATGTGATGTATACCCTACTATAGATGTAGCTGTAATGCTTTTGGAAATTTCCGAAGAGATTTTCATAGTTTGTTGCCTATCTCAACCATTCAGAGGGATAGTTCACCCAAAATCAAAATTGTCATGATTTACTGATCCTTCACGTGTTTTAAAACTCACTCTTCTATTAAACAAAAAAGAAGATATTTTGAAGAATGCTGGGGGGAAGGCTATTCACTTTTATAGTATGTTTCCCTATTACATTCTTCAAAACATGTTTTGTGTTCAACAGAAGAAATTCATAGAAGTTTAGATCAGGGGTGCCCAAACTTTTTCTAACAGGGCCAAAAAACCAAACTTGCTAGTGGACCAAGGGTAACGATAGTTGCCAGGGGTGATTTTCTAATTTATTTAATAATATTTACAAAAAATTACTAGAAAACATTGCTTTAGATTACCTAATACAGTATATATATATATATATATATATATATATATATATATATATATATATATATATATATATTTACATTGTATAAAGAACATATAACAGTAAAAACAAAAACAATCTAATTTATAAAAGAATTACACTAGTTTTTACTTTGATTTGCTTGCCGATGTCTTCTGCGTAGTTCTCTCTCCATAGAGTGACGGTATTTACATTTTTACAAATCAGATTGATTTACAATATTTAATTGAAACATTTCATTTCAGTTTGCTCTTTTTGTAGCTCAGCAATAAAACAAACAAACAAAAAATTATGTTAAATTAGAAATCTCTGTGTTCAAGGCATTCGCCCTCATCATTCTCACTCTCTTCTCAGATGGGATGGTGGGCCAAATCAACGGTTGCAATGGGGCAACTTTGGCCCATGGGCCCTACTTTAGGCATCTCTTTAGAACTACTTGACTATAAATAAAGCGTGAGGAAATGTTCATTTTTGGATGAACAATCTCTTTAATCCATTTCCTCATGATCAACATATTAAAATAAAACTTAATATATTAACCTTCCTCATTATGGTAAAACGCCCCAGATTTTCACAGGAAAAACTTCCACAGCATAAATGATAACTCTTAGATAAAAGTAAATCCTCCTTTGATTTGCAATTTTCTAGATTTTTAAAGAATAATAAAAAACACAAATAGAATAAACCTTACAAATAAAAAAAAAAGTTTTACTTATTGACTATTTTAGCTCTTATAAAACGAATTCAACAACGGGACAATAACCAGTTTCAAGGTTTACCGCGGCTTGGAAAGTTACAATTTTGAAACCGCAAGCATTTTCTTTTATACCATTCCTAAGGTATATGTACATTTTTTATGCGTCTTTTACAAATATTTCATTAGGTTTTTTAGGGCAGCATCATCTACAGCAAAAGGACCCTCCAAATGAAAACTATGGCTCAGCCCACAATTCAAGTCACTTATACACAGTGCAGTGGCTTCATTTTTTACCCAAAGAAAGGAAAGCTATCCAAAGATGCCTTTTCGAGTTATGAAATCTGTGTTTTTGAAACTAAAGATAGTCAGTGATTTATTTCAATTGTTTAGCGTGACATGTTAAAAATAAAAAAGCCAAAATATTTAAAACATTTCTTTAAATAAAATATAAAAAATATAAAAAAGTACTTTTTTTACCCAGATATTTTAAAAGAATTAATCAATACCATGAAACCGTGATATTTTAATCCAAGGTTATCCTACCATCAGAATCTTATGCCGGCCAATGCCTAATGAACAGGATCGTATATCAAAATATTTGTACAATCTCAATCTAATTGTCCCTAAGCTTCTGTATAGTAGCGCATGTGAATTGTTAGTGTTTTTATATCTAACTATATATTCATATTTACATCCACGTGACACAATAACAACACGAATGTATAGACATAACAAGCACTGATTTATTTAAATAGTTGAAACTTAAAAAAGGGATTTTTTTAACAAAAACATCACTCCAAAACATTTACAAAGAAAATGAATTTGTTCTCTCACTGGAAGACATTTCAGAGGTGTGTTTTGATATATATTTTCTAAAATGTGGAACGAAAGAACAAGAAATGCAAAAGAAAGATGCTGACATACTGTTCATCAAACCCTGTGCACTTGAATCACTTTCCTCTTTATTTTTGACAGCATTACCCTGACCTGGGTGCTGACCTATCATATATATCCTCTTGAGTCTTACTGGAAAAAAAAAAGAAAATAACTCTTCATTGTTTTATGGACATTAGTGGCAGTATCTTAAAACATCTGTGTTTCCGGGGTTAATTACGTCTGTTTTCCATCCTAACGCAAAAGCAACAACAGCACCTGTTCAGAAACTTTTCAGCTAAGTGCATGAGGAGAACCTTTTAACATAAGTTAAACACGAACACCGTCGATCCCCACACAGGCATATTTTTCACAAAAGGCACTACCTGGACCGCCTATCCTTCTTGGCTCTATCAGCACTTTTTTCCATTGTCTTTTCATTGTCACCCCTGCATTTGGGGCAATACCATTTACCCTTGGGCTTGTAGGTGAGTCCAACACAGGAAAAATGGAACCACTCGATAGGACATTGCTCATTGTCGCAACCGATCATCTCACCATAGGACACCTGTTCACAGAGGCAGTAGGTGGGCTCATTGGGGTCAATGGTGAATTCCACTGGTGAGGCTTCACGCTCCTGCTTAGCCTTGGAGCGTTTCTTCTTCTTGGCCGACTTGGATTTTTTCTCACGAGGCTGTGGTGGAGGCTCTTCACCGAGATCCTCCAGAGCTCCATTGGCACAAGTGTCTCGGCTCTCACTGTTGCGCTGACGTCTGGGCCGCCTCGCCGAAGAGCGCTCGGGCATCACGTTGGTGGAGGTGCTCGCAGGGTCATGCCTTACCTTCTCCGCTGGTCTCTCGACATCTCCAGGCTCCAAGAAGCAAGGTGAGTGGGCCTCGATCTGACGAGAGCGGTTTTCCACCACCTCCATCATCTGGGTGACCACATGGATCTTCTCATCCCCCAGCTCCTGGCTGCTGATGAGTGCCCGCTGCAACTGTAGCTGCAGCCGCTTGCGCTGCCCACTGTCACTCTCCTTTTTGTACTTTTCATAGATCTCATCCACCTCCTTGAGGACCTCTGAGTGAGAAAACCGAGAAAAATAGGAACCAGCATGTTAGGAAATTGATGGTACAAGCTCAATGTATTTTACAAAGCAGCACTTTAACATAGTACAGTCGCCTGTTTGTGGTGTTGCTCTACTGCTACCCCTGCCGCCCTGGAACAAAAAAAACCGTACAGTCAGCCTACCTGCTCAGCCGTACGTGCTTTTACAAACATGAGGAACTAAACGGTGCTTTGCAGCACTGAATGAATCGGTTCCCGTTTCGTATAAACAATTAATGTACGTTAACCTTCATGTACGAGCTGTAAACGTCAACTCGGCGGCATTACAATGCGTCGAGCTGTTGTAGATGTTTCGGCTACACGCGAACAAAACACACACGGCGACTGAAAGCACCATTACGTCGATACTATGGCAACTAAAGCGATGCGTTAAGAAAGAGCACAGCCAAACAACAGTACAGAGTATGCACTAGTCAAAATGGCTGATCACTGGTGGTGGGATATTGTTGCTGGAACAAACATAGCTGAATATGCTGAAGACAAACTACTAGTTTAACAAAACGGGCGTGGGCAGCGTCGGAAGTACTGCTGAATGCTTAATAAAAACGCGTTTTGTGAGGAAATGAAACGAAACCGGTCTGCAGTGTGAACTGCACACGATGGAAATGTGCATAAACATACAGCATACCGTACTGGCACCGCTCACAAATGTTTCGCTTACCTTGATACTTGGTGTCGATTTCTCGTAACAATGAAACATTCCTCTGTATGTCCAAAGGCAGCGATTCGACACATTCCAAATAATCCTCCACGTAGTTGACAAGCTGCGATTTTTCCACATTCGGATAATGCCCTAACATGGTGATAGTGATGCATCAAGCAGCTATGCGGCTTTTCGTGGAGAACTGCGGGTTGAAATTTGGTGCGTTTCACTCATAGGTTCCTTTAAATTATGCTGTTAGTTGGCAACCTTGTGGAGAGCCACTCTTTCCAAATTCAGTCTTCTCTGGCTACGAGAACTCCTTCAAACAAAACTATCGAGACTGCGCATGCGCAGGATCAACCCATAAAATGCCGCGTTTTGCATTTTCAGGCAGTTTAGCGAATGGGGGGCGGTGTTGTTGGGATGTGGGCGGAGCGCGGGATCAGCTGGGCGCGTCCACGGATCATATGGAAGCGGAGGTTCGATTCATTAAAAGCGAGACGGAACCTTACGAGCACAGCATGTTATGGCAACGTTGTCGGGTTAGCGAAGGTATCGTTGATAATGAGATGATGTAATGGCGAAAAACATCACTTTAATGCAGTAAGAAAATGCAGGACCGGAAATGCCACAAATGGTGTCAAAGATACCCCGATTTGTGTGTATAGTGGAGACTGGGTTTAAGATTTCATGAACACTGTTTTGTTTACATGTATCCCCCGAGTTCTTCCAAAACGTATTTATTAGATTTTTTTCAATAAGTTATATTTGTAACTGAACATGAACATACGTGACCTGGGACAAGACATGTCAGCTACTTGCACTGAAATCCGAGTAAATATTTTTAATGTAATTTAATTTTGAACACTTATGATTGTGTCCTATTGTGGAAATGGGATAATCCTCTCAGACAAGCTCTCAGATATTTTTACTGTACCGTATAATGCCTTGGGGACACAAATAGCACCGAATAGTAGGAATGACCCAGCCCACATAGAACGACAATATAAAAACTCAATATAACACATGAATGTAAAATGTAGGCTACATTATTAGTCAAAATGTAAATATAAATGCTTTGGAACAAATCTGATCTGCTTGCCAATTGCCCTACTACTATTTTAAAACTCTATTATGAATATTTAATTTATTCCTGTGAGAAAATAAATGAATTAACAGCATCATTACTTCAGTCATCATCATTCAGAAATCTTTCTAATATACTGATATCAGCTTTCTCGCTTACACCGTAAAATATTATATGATTAATTAGTCATGAAAACATGTTTTTAGTTCTTAGTAACTTGTTTTATCATGTTCTAACCTAATTTTATAAGTTATACAAGCTGTTTTAAGTCAGTTTAACATAATATATGTTCAATGGACTTATAAGTTTAATTTGATTCAGCTTAAAAATTTAAGGCAACCAGAATTTTTTTTACAGTGTATAATTATTATCAGGGGCGTAGCAACCGGGGGGAGGGGAGATCCGTCCCCCTCACTTTAGAGACAGACCATTTAGAAACAGGTGATTAATAATTATATGAACATATGATCTCATGCAGCCCCCCCCCCCCCCCCCCCCCCCCCACACACTTTTAAAATGTCCGCTACGCCCCTGATTATTATTATTTTACTTATGAACAAACATTATCTGTGCTTTATGTTTTATGGAAACCGTGATACATTTTTCTTTTCATGATTATTTGATGAAAATAAAGTTCTAAGATTTATTTCTAAATAAAATCTTGCATATAACAACATTTGTCATTGCTGGTTAACATAAAAAGCTGCATCTTTAATGACACAAATGCTCTTTGTAAGATAGTTTTTATCATTGATAAAAATTAAGTAACAAAACATTAACATTTATCACATTTTCATTTACCAGTAACATCTCACAATACTATATTGTGAATTTTAACTGGTATTAATACTGGTTTTATTAATGGTATTAATGTATTAACCATTTATTAATGGTATTAACTGGTATTAACGTGTATTAATTTAGTGTATTTTTATCAAATACATGTAGACTTAATGTGCACAAAACTACTTTAAAACATGACAGTCTAATATAAAATAGCAGTTAAAGAAATGTTAACTAGGGACTAAACTAAGCTTGTTAGTAATTCTTCTTGATATTGTACATTGGATCATATACATAGGCGTATTCAGCATATCCAGTATCATTATTTACGTACAAAACAATGCGTATGCTGAGAATGAGCCCCGTTCTGTAGAAGTACGAGTGTACGACACTTGCGTAACTATGTTATTGACAAACATGGCTTGCGAAGCGCCCTGCTCAGTCACATGGACGTCTTAGCATGGATACGCAATGCTAGCCACTGATCTGCGCTGTATGCAGGACATCTCTGCCCAGTGTCCGGGGACTTTCCCCTAAGCAGTGATGGCGAAACGAGGTTCCCCGTGCGTAGCTTAGGATGCAAGTTTTCAGGCATGCGCATTGAAGTATTTGGCGGCACAGGATATATAGACAGCGAAAGTGAGCCATGCGTTTGTATGACGGTGACACGGTCAATTATCGCTTTATATTGTTCCACAGTATTACTTTCTAGAATAATGTAACATATAATCACGAAGAGATATACAATATATTTAGAAGCACTATAGTGCGATATATACTGACTTACCAGATCCTGAAGTGAAAACTTCAGATATGCAAATGAAGCTCTGACGTCACGACCAAACAACAAACGAGATAACGGAACGAGCTTAAACAAGAAAAAAACAACAACAAACAGACCTAGCACGTAATATTTTAAGTGCTTAATAATATTTTGATCATATAGTCTACACTTTAAAAATAATCCTATTTAAAATAACTTTTGTTGTTAGGTTTAGACACATGTTTCAGGCCAGTAGCCAAGGGGTGTTCAGGTGTTTCGGAAGACCCACTCCTCACTGACAAAAGTCTAGAATTTGTCCCATACATGAGCTCATTTGTCCTATTTTGACTGCTATGCCATAATACACTCGCCGGCCACTTTATTAGGTACACCTGTCCAGCTGTTTGTTAACACAAATTTCTAATCAGCCAATCACTTGACAGCAACTCAATGCATTTAGGCATGTAGACATGGTCGAGACGATTGGCTGCAGTTCAAACTTAGCATCAGAATGGGGAAGAAAGGTGATTTAAGTGACTTTGAACGTGGCGTGGTTGTTGGTGCCAGACGGGCTGGTCTAGGTATTTCAAAAACTGCTGATCTACTGGGATTTTCACGTACAACCATCTCTAGGGCTTACAGAGAATGGTCCAAAAAGAGAAAATATCCAGTGAGCAGCAGTTCTGTGGGCACAAATGCCTTGTTAATGCCAGATGTCAGAGGACAATGGCCATACTGGTTCCAGTTGATAGAAAGGCAACAGTAAGTCAAATAACCACTCGTTGCAACCGAGGTATGCAGAAGAGGATCTCTGAATGCACAACATGTCAAACCTTGAGGCAGATGAGCTACAGCAGCAGAAGATTACACTGGGTGCCACTCCTGTCAGCTGAGAACAGGAAACAATTCGAACTGGCTCACCAAAATTGGACAATAGAAGATTGGAAAAACGCCGCCTGGTCAAATGAGTCTTGATTTCTGCTGCGACATTCACATGGTAGGGTCAGAATTTGGCATAAACAACATGATGGGATCCATCCTGATCCTGCCTTGTATCAACAGTCCAGGCTGGTGGTGGTGGTGTAATGGTGTGGGGGATATTTTCTTGCTACACTTTGGGCCCATTAGTACCAATTGAGCATCGTGTCAACGCCACAGCCTACCTGAGTATTGTTGCTATTTGTCATATTTCTTTATTGTAAATATTTATGAAATATTTTTGGTTGTGATAACCACCGACAAGCTAATTCAGCTAAAAATAGTGCTTAAAATGTCACCTAAATTCAGTATTTAAATCTCATAATTAAATAGCAAATGAGGTGAATAATTGCAAAAAGGACCACTTTTTAAGAAAAAAGAACCACCCCTTTCACCAGGCTGGCTACAGGCCTGCGTTTAAAATTTTCACACACATTTTTGTGTAAACCTATTTTCACTGCTTATATATTTTTGGAGGACAAAAGATAAAAAGCTGCTGTATTAAATTCATGACTTTCATATGAAGAGTTCAGATGCAAAAACCGTCTGAAATTTCCATCGAAAGTGAACATTTTTCTCAGCGTCCTTTGTTTATGTTGAGATATTTTACTATAAAGACCAGGAAAAGGACTTATTCTTTGCTATAAAAGTGATATTACTGAACATACGCAAGAGCCTGATAGAAATGCTAATGATAGAAAAAGAAAATTTCACACAGCATTTAGAGGTTTTTGCATCTAAACTCTTCATATGTTTACACAGCTGTAATTTCAGAACACACACGAATTGTGGGCAGGCATGAAACTTGATCTCTTTAACTTGTTCAGGCACTGTAATTTACTAAATATGCAATGTTTACGCCCCTGCGTTATGCAAGTGTAAATCAGCAACCTTAAGCTTTTCATACGCGAAGGACCAACAACAGAGCAACACGTTTGGTATTAAAAATAATAGTTTTCAGTGACGTAACACAAAAGGTAAGTGCTGTATTTAATCTTTTAAACAAATATATGAATTCCCTGTAGACTACATCATCATAAAATGTCACTTAACAAATGTTTGTTTAATAGCAATGGTGATGATTGTGGCATTTTATTGAATTTTTTATTAAATAAACCATTAAATTTAATGTTTTGTGTCTTCATGAAAGTAGTAGACCATGTTCAACATTGCAAAGAGTTTAATGAGATGATGATGGCGTTGAATGCTTCATGTCATTTGACCTGGTTTTATTATTTTCTGATTAAGGTGAAGAGATGATACACTTCAACATTTTACCCCTTCTTGCATTCCTGCTCAGTTGCCATGTGCTCTTCTGTGGATCAGGCTCAGGTCTGGCATATGCTTCAAACAGTGATTCCCTTCAGGCCGTATGCAGAATGCAGCCTAACACTCGACTAGCGCCTGGAATGCCTCGTGTGTACGGTCACATTTTATTCAGACAGTCTGGCCCAAAGGAAAAGCTGAGCGTGACTTTCAGGCTGTATGGTCTCCCTGTGGACAGTCAGCAGCCCAGAGCCATGCACATTCATGAGTATGGAGACTTAAGCAGAGGCTGCGACTCTACAGGTGGGCATTACAATCCCCTCAATGTCAACCATCCACAACATCCAGGGGACTTTGGCAACTTTGTGCCCGTTAATAAGAAGATTCGCCAGTCACTGGACTCCCCTGCAACCCTCTTTGGGAAACTTTCAATACTCGGCCGGTCTGTTGTCATTCATGAGGGAAAGGATGATTTGGGCAGAGGTGGGAATGTGGGAAGCTTGCTGAATGGCAACGCTGGAGGGCGACTGGCATGCTGTGTTATTGGGCTGGGCAACCCCCAAAATTAATAGATATTTTTTTAGCATAGACTATACAGTTAATTTTTGCAGCACACAGTGCTCAACATATATAAGTACACCCCTCACATATCTATCTTTTAAACTGAAGCCATACAATATGATATTTGTGCATATAGACCATTTTAATGTGCTGATGTCATTGGCCTATGAACATTTCCTGCTTGATGCTAAACTATTTCCTATCTGTAACAAGAGGCAATTCAATCATAACTTAATATGTGGACCTTTTTGGATTCTTGAAAGCTATAGAAATTAAAAATGTGGAACAGGAAATACGCTGGGATCATTGTTTTTGTTTACATCCCTCAAAATGGTCTATACATTAGATTAGTCAGCACTGAAGCCAAATCTGGAGCTTATCTAACAAAATAACTCATGATAATGATCCAAAAACTAGTACACCCAAATGTATATGTTATAGAAAAATATTAAAATAAAATTTAAAAAGGGGAAAAATCAAGAAAAGCAAAAAAATAAAATAAAAATGTTGTTGAAATTTTGTAGGTTGAATTTCATTTGCAATATTTTGCTCGAATTTAATTGTATTATCTTTCAATTTCTAAATATGTTTGGTGACTAAAAATATTTTAATAAATATATCTGTTTAATAAACCTGTTTTGTTTGAATTCACCAAAATACATTGCTTATATTCACTGAGAAATTGATACAAATATTCATTTTCAAAATGGGGTGTATGCTGAGCACTGTATATCAGCAAAATAACTGATTTAAATGTATGGTTATTGTGTTAGAAATACTACATAACAATAAAGAATGAACAGGCTTTTTGAAAACATGACTCGATTGTGTTTTATGAACTGTTTGTGCCTCCTTATGAATGAGATATAAACATGATGAAGCCATTCTACATTCTAATAGTAATGATAAATCTTACATTGGGATTGTTTGCACAATAAACTCTTAATAACATTGTTTTTGTTTTATAACTGGCTATGCGTTGTTATTAACTATTGATGAATATGTTTTTTTTCCAGCTGGGTCAGTTGGCATTTCTGTGTGGAGCTTGCATGTTCTTCCAGTGTTCGTATGGATTTCCTCCAAGTGCTCCGGTTTCCCCCACACTCCAAAGACATGCGCTATAGGTGAATTGAATAAGCTAAACTGCCCGTAGTGTATGTGTGTGGATGAGTGTGTATGGGTGTTTCCCAGTACTGTCGCCGCTGTGGCAACCCCAGATGAATAAAGGGACTAAGCTTAAGGGAAAAAAAAGTATGTTTTGGAGCAATCTATTGGTTTAGATATCCTTAAGTTTAACTAGCCCCTTAAATTTGTATAAATAACAAAACTGTATTGCTATTAAGGAGCAATACAGAATAAAAAAGGCATCAAGATTATTATAATGTACTAAAAATGAACTAAATTAAAGCGGGTGCCAAAGATCACCACAATGAAAGGCCCTCCATAACACATTACTTAAAAAAATTAAGCAATAATATTTGAGTTCTTTTTTTAATGTAATGCCAGTTACTTTTTAGTATAGTTTTTTTCCAATATGTTTATTGATTTTTTCTTTTACAATAACTATGCAGCCTACAAAACAGCATACATCCACACCCTTTTTATATATGTATATACAAATATGCATATACACGTTCAAATAACATAACTAAAAATAAATGAATGAATAAATAAATAAAGTAAATAAAAATAATAAATAAGTAAATAAAAATAATAAATAAGTAAATAAAAATAATTGAAACATTGAAGAACAGATACTTTTTATTCATTCATTTTCTTTTCGGCTTAATCCCTTTATTAATCTGGGGTCGCCACAGCGGAATGAACCGCCAACGTATCCAGTATATTTCTTACGCAGCGGATGCCCTTCCAGCTGCAACCCATCACTGGGAAACACACATACATTCTCATTCACACACATACATATGGCCTATTTAGCTTACCTAATTCACCTATAGCGCATGTCTTTGGACTTGTAGGGGAAACTGGAGCACCCGGAGGAAACCCACGCGGGGAGAACATGCAAACTCCGCACAGAAATGCCAACTGACCCAGCCGAGGCTCTAACCAGCGACCTTCTTGCTGTGAGACGAGAGCGCTGCCGCGTCGTTCAAAATACTTTTTAGTACAATTAATTAGCTTTTAACAAATAAATTGCTGAATTAAAATGAACGTAGTCATGATGAATCTCACTCAATGAGAGAATGCAGGAACAGACAGAAAGGAAGATGGCAGAGCCTTACATTTCTGCGATCTATATATATGGTCAGGAGGTTCTCAGAAAATAACATTATGCTGAATGTTCATTTTCTAATGTGTTTTTTAAAGGTAAATGAAGGTTATACATTGTGTTGTTAATTGAAGAGCTCCTGTATTTAAAAAAGAAGAAGAAAAAATATGCAAGTTCTGAAAGAGATCAAGCCTCAGCCATGTCAGAAAAAGTAACGCAAAAGTAACTCAAAAGTAACCTCTAACATATAACTTACCATAAAAAGTAACTAAGTTACACAACTAGTTAATTTTTTGGGGAGTAACTCAATATTGTAATGCAATACTTTCTAAATTAACTTCCCTAACA
Source organism: Danio aesculapii (assembly GCF_903798145.1). Taxonomy (NCBI): domain Eukaryota; kingdom Metazoa; phylum Chordata; class Actinopteri; order Cypriniformes; family Danionidae; genus Danio; species Danio aesculapii. The sequence goes on along the minus strand of NC_079435.1, from coordinate 21,041,896 downwards.
TTGTCCATAACAAGTCAAATATAGAGAGACAATGTTAAAGTGTCTTATTTACAATAGGGTTGCATTGCCTTTTCACTTGTGCATTTCTGTAAACCATTACAACACATCTTGAAAGAACTTTATACTGAGGAAAATTTGGTTTCAGACTGTTTCACTTGATAAACATGGAACTTGCACACTTAACGTAGTAGTATAGGATATGTTTTATCTCAGAGTTATCAAAGTACAGAAATATATAAAATCCATTCTGTTGTATAGAAGGGTTTTAAAGAAAAGTCCAACTAAACAACCAGAACATGCAAACTGGGACTCGATCCAGCGACCTTCTTGCTGTGAGGTGACAGTGTAACCACTGAGCCACCGTAAGAAAGAACAATTACAAAGACACAAGAGACTAAAAGAGTTACTTAATAACAGCAAATTATACAAGTTTAAAGTATTTACACCAAGAAAGAGTTTTAAATGCAATATAATTACTAATCTTTTAAGGAGTTCACATCAAAATCCTTTCTGAAATTAAAACAGTAAGGGTGTTTCTTTGAAAATTTACATTTAAGGATGTAAAATTTAGCCAGAAAAAAGCTATAACTTAATGGCTGATGGCTTGTTTTTACGAAGCAGAGTACTGACGTGTGTATGACGTAAACCCGTGGTTGTGAGTCGCCGCAGCAGCAGCGCTCTCTACCCTCCACAGGGCTACACTGCATCTACATCTTCGACAAGAATGGAGGAACTTGCTATCAAGCTCAGAGCGGAGGGAATCCAGAAAAAAGTCATTTCTCCGGGAAAAGGGGAGCTTTCAACTTTCCCTAACGGAACAAAGGTAACATCACGTTCAGGGCACATTTTACTGCAATATAATATCGAAAGGGCGAACAAAAGTAACTGTAATCAATCTCTAAAGTGTCAAAATGTAGATGAGCTAACGTAGCTGGATTCGCGAGTTTGAAGGGTAAAACGGGCTTGGGTTCCCCGAAAATAACACACAGGTCGCGTAGTCTGGGATGTTAAGTATATGTCGCTAAAATCCTGTCAGATTATAAATTGTTTGAGGTGCTGTTTCTATAAGGAAGCGCCAGGTAGTGAGATTTAGCCGTTAGCTAAACATCGGGATGGATACCTGATGCTATATCATAACGCGGTCTTGAAAACAGACTTTCTTCCTTCACTATGACAGCTCAGAGTATGTATTAGTATACATTTTATAGACGTCGGTATTATTAACTTTATAAAGCCCTATATATGAAATAATTACCTTTGTTATTTTTTAGAACTGTTTATTTAACCAACTACACGAAAATGCTTAAAAAAAGATTAAATAACATGAAAGGAATATTATTTAAACACAACGTATGCATATGTGGGCATCTCTGGTTGTGTTGTTTGTGTATTTGTTGTATTTATCAATCATTGTCCAGTATCTATCATTATTCTGCTAGTGTCAATATTGGGTAGGGGCTGGGGGTTTTATTTTTTCGTCTTTACCTCGTGACGTCTTTAATTAACAGGAGGGGCGTGGCTAAGTATATTTCGCCCAAGCAGTCAAACTGACGTCATTATAGAGGTACTGCCGTTCGAAAGTGTAAACTATTCTGGAGAAACGCATTCTCTGTGGGAGGAAAGCTGATGGTGGTTTTGACATGATTCATTTAATTTTTACATCAATAAATCAACTTTCAAAGTAAATTGGATTAAAAACTGTGTCATTTCCACAGATTCGATTTGGTCATTTATCCCACATAATATTTATAAAAAGATTGGAGGTCTGAAATTTTGTTAAACTTGTAGTTTTGCTCCATCCAAACTCCCTTTAAAACTCTCTAAATTATTGTAAATAATCTAAAATCTAAATCATAAATTATGTTTCGTTCACAATTTCTCCCCGCACAAAGTGAAGCTATGGAACAACAAAAGCATCTTAGTGAAGAATAAATGGATTTTTTAAAATAAGAATTGGCATGAAAAATATATTAATTATCTTTGTGATTTACTTGATTCACAAGGGAACTTCTATTCATATGGTGATTTTATGGTTAAATATAATTTCTCTGTTATTCATAAAGAATTTCATACTATGATTAAGACCATACCTAGGCCCACACGGAATCTGCGCGCGCAGAATTCGGCAGATTTTTTGCAGATTTTTAGCCCATCATTAATTCTGTTTATTTACTTGAGTAAACGTGTGTAAATCTATATTTATTCAGTTTTTTAAATTAAATACAGTAATATTATTGACTAATATGAAAATGTTCATCTGATTTATGTACATTGCAGTTTGTACAGTAATATTTTCTCTCTTTTAGTAGATATATTATATGAGAGACTTGCTTTGTTTACCAAATAAAGTGAATCTAATTGGAGTTGCATTTTAAACATTAAATAAACATTAAAAAGTTATTATTTTTTATTTCATATATTAAGGTTTTAGTTATAATACTCCCAAAATAATTCCACAGAAATCCGCAGGTTTTTACCAAAATTCTCCGCAGAAATGGCAAAAAACATCTGCAGATTCTGTCTGGCCCTAGCCATACCTAATGGCCTTGCTCATTTAATGAATTGCCACTTGTCTTTGAAGTGATTGTTAAAAAAGATCCAAAGTTTTTAGATGAAGACAAATGCAATCATGACCTAAAGTGTGGTTTTATTACTACACTTTAGATTGTAAATATTAGGTCGTTAATATAATAATTGTGTTTCAGTCAAAGAAAAGAATCACTCAGGGGAAGTTTTCTTTGGAATTCTCTAATAGATAAAATTAATTGGGGAAAAAAAGCGTAGCTCTTACCTTACATTCTATGTTCCCAACAAAGTTAAAGAATTACATTTAAAAGTGTTACACAATATCTACACCACAAACGAGATTGTATCTAAATTTGGTAATCCTAAATCAAATAGTGTCTTGTGTAACTCGATTGATCTTCTTTTTGTCAAATGTGAAAGTGTTTGGTCAGATTTATGCATCTTTTTTATCTCACAATGTAAGTTTAACATTGATTTTTCCATGTGTGATATAATTTGTTACTTTTCTCATGACAAACCACACGGATGTATAGGCAATTTATTTATTGGGTAAATATTATATTCACAAATGTAAATTTTCTTCATCATTACCAAATTTGCAGAATTTCCTTTGAGACTTATATTGTTTAATTACTACTTTACAAAATGTTTACAGCAAAAAAGTGTTAAAACTCTAAAATTTTATCATTTTTTCAAATTTGATAGTTTGCCTCTGTACCCTTTTTTTATTATATTATTTTATAATTTTTTTTATTATTATTAAATGTCCTTGTTCATTGTTGTACTTAATATCATCCATTGTTATGGTTAATATGATTGTATTGTTCAAACACAATAAATAAATAATTAAGAAGCTACAATTTTTGGGGGGGTTATTATGAATGTGCCTTTACTAAAATAAATGCTTGTATTTATTTCTGTGTAAATTCCATATCCACAAATGCAAATTTACTAATACCAAATATTTTCCTGTTTTTGTAAGAATGTGGTCATTATTTAAATATAATTTATTACATAAAAAAAAGAAAGCAAACAGAACTATTTAATTTTGTTATGACTTCAATTTCTAAACTGTAATTAATTCTTAAAACGTCTTACCCTCAAGTTTATTTGATGTGTTTTATTATTTTTCTTTCTTTCTTTCTTTCTTTCTTTCTCTTTCTCTCTCTTGTATTTTTTTACATTGACAATGTAATTTGTATTCTGTATTGTATACAAATATTTATAAAAACATGTCAACTGTTAAAAGTAAACAATTGGTCAGATTATATTTGTGGATTAATTTACACTGAGTAATTGTTCACCTTAAGACTAAAAATGTGCACTAGAAAAATAAACATGGTTGAATTCTGAAAATTTTGCAGATTTTAATAAGAGAAACAGATCAGAGGTGCAGTGTAGTAGTAGTATTTCTTTGGGAGGGCCGATCTGAAAATTGATTTGCCTTTTAATGCTGAAATGCTAAGATCTTGGATCATATTTACACAAAGTCTGCCAAAAGGAATGTTTTAATAACTGATTAAATAGTATTCCTTTTTCTCCTGAAAGGTGAAGTTTCATTACCGCACTAGCCTGTGTGATGGCACCTTGTTGGATGACTCCAGGATGATGGGAGGTCACAGTAAACCCATGGAGCTCATACTGGGGAAGAAGTTCAAGCTTCCTGTATGGGAGCAAGTGGTTACCACTATGAAAGAGGGGGAAATTGCTGAATTCACTTGTGATGTCAAGGTCAGTAATGTGTCTGGCTGTATTTATTTTTTAGCTTTTTAATATTTTAAAATCATTTTTTTGGGTCTGTTTGGAGCAGATTAATTAATTTAGAAAACTTTGGTAGCCTAACATTTTTAACTACAATCATATTTCTATTTTATCAGACCTGGGATCCTTTCATTGATTATCTAGAAACTTCTAAGGGCGTACTTACATTATGTACAGTTGCCTTGAATCGTGCCGAAGCACGCTTGTCCCCTCGCCCTTGACGACCGGTACTCACATTACATCCGAGCTGAAGCACGCTTATGTCATCGATGATGTGCTGGTCAGTAACAGAAGAGAAGCGCTCTCGCTCAGCACAGTGGAGATTTCTTTAGTTATATCATATTAGTGGTTTGATATGCAGTGACACGCAGTCAAATATTTCGCCAAACAGATCAGCCACTTTTGACGCTGTCTTTGGGAATTTTTGGCCATTCCTCTTTGCAGCACCGCTCAAGCTCTATCAGGTTGGATAAAAAGCCACAGTGTACAGCCATTTTCATATTTCTCCAGAAATGTTCAATAGGATTAAGGTCTGGGCTCTGCCTGGGCCACTCAAGGACATTCACAGAGTTGTTGTGAAGCTACTCCATGGTTTCCGCTACATTCATTCTTCAGTGGCGGGGGGCCACACCAAAATTCATCCCGCCACAGCTACATTACAGTTTTTCATTCAAATCATTCAGTCGTTGTTTTTTTATAGCGGGTTATAATCACACCAAAACGTATTAAAAGGTAAGTAAATTATTATGAGCGCAAACTTTTCTGTAATTGTAGTAGTGCTGTGCGCTGTTTGTTTAACCCTTTAAAGTGACATGCTGACTGACTGACTGACAGGTGCGTGATGCATGAGGCTAGCAAACACGACGTAGCTTTCAGTTAAGATGAACACAGTTTATATAATTATACTTTATTTATAGATAAAAGGTTTGTGGTTTTGCTTGTAATGATTTTATCTTGCTGGAGTTTATAGCCGTTTCACATTACTTTAGGACGCATTAATGCCACTCTGTAGGTCTATTAGAGACATTCATAAATATTCCTAGCAAAACTAATAAATGTCGGAGACATACCCGTTACATAACGGCACTAAATCGCACTTCAGCAGCATTTATTTGAGAGCACACATGAAAACGTGCAAGACGTTTTGTGCATAAACAGAGGAAATCGGTGCATAAGCAGAGATCCGCATGCTCGTATTACATAAATGCGATCTCGACTTGTAATACTGCGCACACGACATTTGTCATTGAAATAACGCCATTGGTAGTTGATGGATCTGTGTAAAAGGCTGCCACCACAGCTGGAAAAAATCCTAGAGGAAACACTGCACTCCATTGATATTTTGGCAATGTGCTTTGGGACATTGTCCTGCTGGAAGAGGTCAAGAGCACTCCGAATCAGGTTTTCATTCAGGATGTCTCTGCACATTGCTGCATTCATCTTTCCCTCTATCCTGACTAGTCTGAAAAACATCCCTACAGCATGATGCTGCCACCACCGTGCTTCACTGTAGGGATGGTATTAACCTGGTGATGAGCGGTGCCTGGTTTTCTCCAAACGTAATGCCTGGCATTCACTCCAAAGTGTTAAATTTTAGTCTCATCAGACCAGAGAATTTTGTTTCTTATGGTCTGAGAGTCCTTCAGATGTCTTTTGGCAAATTACAGGAGTAGAATGGCTTCCTTCTGGCCACTCTACTATACAGGCATGATTGGTGGATTGCTGCACAGATGGTTGTCCTTCTGTAAGGTTCTCCTCTCTCCACAGACGAGCGCTGGAGCTCAGACAGAGTGACCATCGGGTTATTAATCACCTCTCTGTCTAAGCCCTTCTCCCCGATCACTCAGCTTAGATGGCCGGCCAGCTCTAGGAAGAGTCCTGGTGGTTCCAAACATTTTCCACTTACGGATGATGGAGGCCACTGTGCTCATTGGAACTTTCAGAGTAGCAGAAATTTTTCTGTAACCTTCCCCTGCCTTGTGCCTCAAGACAATCCTGTTTCAGAGGTATACAGACAATTCCTTTGTCTTTATGCTTGGTTTGTGCTTTTACATGCACCGTCAACCCTGGGACCTTTATACAGACAGATGTATGCCTTTTCAAATCATGCCCAATAATGAATTTACCACAAGTGAACTCCAAATAAGCCGCTGAAACATCTCAAGAATGATTAGTGGAAACAGAATGTACTCGAGCTCAATTTAGAGCTTCACAAAAAAGGCTGTGAATGCTTATGTACATGTGATTTTTTTCAGGTTTTTATTTTTAATAAATTTGCAATAATTTCAAAAAAATATTTTTTCACATTGTCATCATGGGGTATTGTGTGTAGAATTTTGAGGAAATAAATGAATTCATTTTGCAATAAGGCTGTAACATAAATGTGGAAAAAGTGAAGTGTTATGAATACTTTCCGGATACACTGTATCTTTTTCTAATGAAATTAGAATTATTATGTTTAAAATAGAAGGAAGTGCCTGTGAATAATTGTATTTGTTTTATCTGAAAAGTTATATTCTTTGGTTTTTAATTAAATATCACTTTAATTATGTAATTTATAATAAACATTATAAATGTATATTTCCACAGCATGTATTTATTTATTGTGTCAGTACTGATTTGTTTGTGTTTGTACTGTAACAGCACACAGCTCTCTACCCTCTAGTTTCTCTGTCACTACGAAACATCAGCCAAGGAAAAGACCCGCTGGAAGGACAGAGACACTGCTGCGGGATCGCTCAGGTTCACTCGCATCACTCGTTAGGTCACCATGATCTGGATAAGCTGCAGACCAATCCTCAGCCTCTAGTCTTCACCCTGGAATTGTTACAAGTGAGTGTTTTTTGGGGTTTGTTTTTATCATGAGTGAGATGACAAACATACTTTAATTACAAAGTATCTTTTGGTGATTCTTTGAAGGTGTTTTAATGATGTCTTTTTGTGCTTTCTTCATTCAGGTCTTGTCTCCTGGCTCCTACCAGCAGGAAATATGGGCAATGACAGATGATGAGAAACTGGGGGCCATACCTCAGATCCATGAGGAGGGAAACGCGCTCTTCAAGAGTGGAGATATTTCAGGAGCTGCTGAGAAATACTACAACGCCATCGCCTGCCTGAAGAGCTTACAGATGAAGGTAAGCTGAGAGAGATGTTCATGTGAATATATGAATATGTGCAGCATAACTTTCTCAATCAACAAGAGCAGTTAAAACTTGATCATCTAAAGCTGACAAACATTTAGGCTGGAGTCTGTTCAAATGAATGTCAGCTTGTATGTGTTCCTTCACAAGGCAGCTCCTGCTGTTTGTTCCTAGTAAATCTGCAGGCATCCTTCTCTGTGACAATATGAAAACATGTTTGAAACTGTGGTTGCTGAAGAATGCATTCACAACAAATTGTTTTGGCTTTTAAGAGAACTGTTTAGAGGGATGGGTCATCTAAAGCTAACAATTTCTGTTCATTTACTGTTGTTATCCACTAAGATGTTATGGATGTTTTCTACAGTACAGGATAAAAGGAGATAATTAGCTAAACCATGGTTCTTGGTGAGTTGTAAAATAAGTGAAGGGCTTTTCACGCAACACACCAAGCTGACGGATAGCCACTGGGCAGCGTCAGGCTGTTGGTAAGAATCTGTTGGGCTTGTTTGTTTGGTGTTGCCTCTCGTCGGAGGGAGTTCACCTGTTTCAGCATCCACCATTGGCGCATGGGCACTCTGATTGGCTGTTGGACTATGAGTCAGCCCAAGAGAACAAAAAATGCCAGAACACAAATGGTGCATTCCTAATGGGATATGTCAGCCTACGAAGGGCACTTCAGTGTAAAAACAATCATAACCGCAATATTGGTTGATCCAAACTGGCCACTTAAAAAGGACCCTTTAGAACAGGGGTGTCCAAACTTTTTGGGCCGAGGGCCAGATACAAAAAAATAAACTTTGTCCCGGGCCAGATTTTGCATACATCACACAGACACGCATATATGTATGTATATGTATGTATGTGTATTATTATGAAATTATTTTATTTCGTCATCCAACTGTGTTTCTAGAAAGACTTCTGAATCTTCTCTGACCAAATTACAGTTGCAACACTCATCAGACACTCCTATATAAATTCTCCTTCAGTGAAGGGTTTCCTGTGCTGTGCGATTAGCTGAGCTACCTCATTGTTAGCCAGTGTAGAATTTTCTTGCACTTTCTTGAGCTGATAGGGCAGCTGTTAATTGTTTTACTATTTGCTGTAGGCCTGATGTTTTGTTTCATGTCTTTAATATTATATTCCTTTATTACTGCAATTGATTCCTGGCAAATTAAACAGACACATAATCCGCTGACCTCTGTGAAGAAATATTCTTTGCCCCAACGTGACTGAAATATCCTACACTCACTGTTGATTTTCCTTTTTCTTGGTTGCGTCATGGCTCGCCAAAACGTGATTATCAATTATGTTTCCTTCAGTTTGTTCGGTTCGTTTTACTTCATAACAGGAACTGCTGCCCAATTGAAGGCATGTCATAGCGACACCCGGTGGTTATTTATTGAATTACGTTCCTTTTTGTATAGCGGCCAGATTATATTGATATTTATAAAAAGCCTCGCGGGCCGCCACAAACGGATTGCGGGCCGCAGATGGCCCACGGGCCGTAGTTTGGACATCCCTGCTTTAGAATGAACTAATTCAAAGAGTCAAACCGATGGACATTTCGGGTCTCCATCATGCGATGTCGAACAACACATTCAACTGACCCCAGAGCTGTCACTCTGGAGTGTAAACCCTTCAAAGGGATTAGGGCATAGGGATGGTGAATGGAGTCCAGTAAAATAAGTCAGCTATCATTCTGTGGTCTTTCTGAAATATCTGCACACTATTAATATTCAGACATATTTCTTGAGGGAATCCCTTGGTGGTGAAAGAGAGTACTGTAGAGATGGTATGTAAACGCTGCTTTGAATGTGTGCAGCACTAGTTCTGGTTTCCTTTGTGGGATGACAATTCAGACTACTGCCACCTGCAGGCATGGAAAGATGCATCCTCTCACACAGACCGTATATTCTCATTTTAATCAAGTCATCCGTTTGGTCAGCTTTTTGGTCCCAATGTGTCGCCTTGTATCCTGGGCCTTAAGAGTCTAATAGACACATACAGGCAAATGTTTGCTTCTCAAATGAGAATATCAAAATTCTCATTTTTGAGCACAATAATCATGGTTGAACATTTAAGCATCTCCCCTGTTTATAGGAACGTCCAGGTGATGAGCACTGGATCAAACTAGATCTGATGATCACTCCTCTCCTCCTCAACTATTGCCAGTGTAAGCTTCTTCTGGGCCAGTACTATGAGGTTTTAGACCATTGCTCTTCTATCATCAACAAGTATGAAGGCAAGTATCAAAGCAAATCTTTAAATATCAATGATGATTCCTGCTGTGCAACTCCTCAACTTTTATGCCTGACTTTAGGTTTGTAAACACTTTTGTATTAAAGCCTACACTGTTATCATCTTTACGAACACTCTAAAGTTAATGAACATACTAAATAGTGATGTAAATAAGACAGCATGAACATGTTCAGACCATCAGTAAAAAGACTCTTTTACACTGCACAGAACTTTGCATTTCCTCTGTAGTGTAGTAACTTTTAAAGTGGGTGGGACTATCACTATAGTTGCATTGCTTCTACTTCTGTGACATCATCAAATATGTGAGACAAACCAACCCACAACACAGCCAAAACTGGCTACTAGTGGAATGGTGTCCTCGAGCAGTGGCTTTTTTCTGACTATTTGACGTACAGTGCATTTGGTGGTTCGTGCCCCCAATAACACTAGTAGTGACAATTCTCTTGGACCAATCAGTGATCAGCAATGTGTGTTTATTATGTTTTGGCTTGCTTGAAACTTCATCTGAGGTGGTACTAAAAAAGTTACCAGGTATAAGGTAAGGAACCCAGTGGAACTGCCCACAAAAATGATCTGTACCTAACAGAACTGTGCCTAAATTAAATCCTTACATTCACACATCCATATTTTCTGCTTATTACAGTAATGAGCAGGACGCTTTCAGTTTCTACAACTGTGCCACTTGTCCTATGTGTACCTGAGATTAGATTATATGTTTAATAATTTATTGGGTCAACATAAAGAAAATTGAGTTTTAATTGGCTATGAGGATTCTTTCCTGTCATATATTATGCATGCACGTTTACAAGCCGGCCAGTTCATGCTCTTATGCGTGTCCAAACTCTGTCCTGGAGGGTCGGTGTCCTGAATATTTTAGTTCCAACCCCAACTAAACACACCTGAACCAGCACATCAAGCTCTTTCTAGGTATACTAGAAACTTCCAGGGAGATGTGTTGAAGGAAGTTGGAGCTAAACTGTGCAGGACACCGGCCCTCCAGGACAGAGTTTGAACCCTTGTAGTCCTTATGGAAGAACGGTTGCCTCTTTTACATTACCACATGCATTGTCAGCTCAAGCATATCTAGCTGAAGAATGTGGATGTAAATGCACTTCATTGTTATTTGCATTTCTAACAGCCATACTCATTCATGTCTGTCAGATAATGTGAAGGCATACTTCAAACGAGGGAAGGCCCATGCAGCGGTGTGGAATGAAGCAGAGGCCAGAGCTGACTTTGCCAAAGTGCTCGCATTCGACCCATCGCTTGAAGCTTCTGTTGCAAAGGAGTTGAGAGCGATGGAGGAACGCATTCGGGAAAAAGAGAAAGAGGAGAAGGGGCGCTACAAAAACCTTTTCAGTTACAGTGGGAAAGCCTCTGCTGCAGCTACCACGGTGAGTTTCATTAGGTGGAATAATAATAATAACATATAATTGATAGTAAAAAAAAAAATCATTTAAGTAACCTGTGACATTTTGTGCCTGTCTCTCTTTTTAGGGCTGAAACAAAGGTGAACTTCCAATTTTCCATGTTTAAGGAGAGAAGCACATGCACTCTGATAAATTCATCCCTCACATTCATGTAAAGCGTCACCCGCTTATTGTTCCATATGTTTTGTTGAAATATAGTTTTGAGTGGCCTGGCCCTCCATTTATTCCTGAACTATCATTATAATTGAGTTACCAATGGGATCCGAGACACCTATGAATCAGGAAAAGAGGTGAATACCAGCTTACTGCCTTCTTTCTTTGTATATTTGAATACAGCTGATGAAAGAATTTCTCAAACCTGTGCATTAAATGTGCTGTTGACCAAGAGCAGTCTGAATGAATCAACCATGAAAGACAATCCGAAGATGCTAGACTGCTTAAAAAGAATTTCTACAACTATATAGCCCTCAGTTTTCATGTTATTCTTTTATATTTATCATGTTTATTCATTTTAGTGATAATATCCTCATTGTATATGTATACTTCATTTTTAAGGTTGAGAGATCAAAGAAGACACGTTGTTAGCACGTCAAAAAAATCCACTTGCCTCGTTTTTGTGTTGTTAACCGTCAATGTCATACCTATATACACACACACACACACGTCACTACAAATAAACTTTTTCATAATGCTTTTTAACTATATTTTGCATGTATGTTGTGACTGAAGCCAAATAAAATGAAAAAAATCTAAATAAATAATCGCTTCTCCCTTTCTACCACAAACACTTGTTCTCTGGAATTAAAAATCCGACAAAATGCTTGATTTTGTTTTTTATTTAAATACAGAATTGCAAAAATTGGGCTTAAAAAATGTCTATGCTAATCGCAGTAACACTACATGAGGTGTACGTCGGGGAGATGGCTATGCATAATGGAACAAAGGTCAATAAGAAAGACAGAAAGAGATGGTGTTGTAAATAGATGGGCAGAGAGAGACAGAACAATGGGGAGATGAGTACCGGAGGGAGGATGTGTGTGTGTGTTGATGTTATGTGCGAGCACTTCGCTCTGTCTCCGCTAGACACTCCCTGACGAGAGCACGTGCGTGGATGATACCTGATGAAAAACAAACACACATTAAGCCACATTGAATAAAACCACATGCTAACAAAAATACTCTAAACTGACTCATGTTTTGAGCAATGTCAGGCCATTTGTTTATAAATTTTCATTTTAAAAAGTCCTAAATATAGAAAAATTAACGCCATTAGATGGCAACTTATATGCAATTAATATTTCATAATTAATCTATTAGGTATACCAACAGTAACATTCAATATATAGCCTACAGCCTATTACAGTATTATACATGAATGATAAACACCACACTTCATTAATCTGCAGTACAATAGCTTAAAGTCTAGGGCTTTTCACACACTAAGGAAATATTGAACACACTTCACAATTTACCCAGGGTTAACAATTAATCCTGGGTATTAATTTACTCTTGACATTAAAACTGGTGTTCATGTACTTATTTGAATATTTGCTGCCAATATTGTAGGAAAAATGCAACTTGCTTAAATGTTGTAGCATTGTGCATCCTCATTCTATATTGCTGACTGCTATATTTTTTCCAGAATGTAGTTTTCAGACTACAAATGTTCCAGGACAAATTGCAGGAGCTAGGCCGATGAATCGGTGTCTCTTGATTCATAGATCAATTATGAGATATTTGTAATGTGTCGTGATTCTGTCTAGAAGCAATTCTGAGCTTAGTTTTTAACAGCAGATGGTGCTCAAGACCTATAGCCCTTATAAATCGACCCATTTGCATCACTGTTAAACACCAAGCATGTATATACACTACCTAACAAAAGTCTTGTCGCCTATCCAAGGTTTAGAAACAACAAATAATAACTTGACTTCTAGTTGATCACTTGGTATCAGAAGTGGCTTTTATGAAAGGCAAGTACAGAATACAAAGTCATGGTGGATGAGTTATTATTGTGTATGACTTTCATGAGCTTGGAGGACTGCATCCATACATCTCTGCAATGACTCAAATAACTTTTAATAGTCATCTGGAATGGCAAAAAAAAAAAAAAGTGTTCTTGTTGGACTCCCAGAGTTCATCAAGATTCTTTGGATTCATCTTCAATGCCACCTCCATCTTACTCTAGACATGCTCAATAATGTTTAAATCTGGTGACTGAGCTGGCCAATTCGGGAGCACCTTGACCTTCTTTGCTTTCAGGAACTTTGGGTGGAGGTTGTAGCATGAGAAGGAGCGCTATGCTGCTGAAGAATTTGCTCTCTCCTGTGGTTTGTAATGTAATGGGCAGCACAAATGTCTTGACACCTCAGGCTGTTGATGTTGCCATCCACTCTGCAGATCTCTCGCACGCCCCCATACTGAATGTAACCCCAAACCACGATTTTTCCTTCATCAAACTTGACTGATTTCTGTAAGAATCTTGGATCCATGCAGATTCCAGTAGTTCTTCTGCAGGATTTGTGATGATTGTAATGCAGTTCAACAGATGATTCATCAGAAAAAAAAAATCTACCTTCTGCCATTTTGCAAATGATCAACTAGAGGTCAAGTTATTATTTTTGCTCTTACAACTGGGATCGACGACAAAATTGTCAGGTAGTGTATAAGGCTTGGTAAATGCAGCATTTAGAACATGATAAGTCAGAGTAAAATGCTAAATCCTTTCTTAGAGCAGAAGCAAAACTGCACAAAACTGAGAACAACTCTCTTGACTGCCCTTAGGCTCACATTACTCCAGGGGGCTAAACGTCACTGACTGTTACAAATGTGCTGCATGCTGTACTGTGCTCAGAAGGCTTTGGAGTACCTCTCTTCAGTCTCTCCATGGCACTTTTGCTGCCAGCGTAGGTAGGCCGAATTTCACGGCTCATCTCCTCAATGACGGAGAGCAGCTCACTATAGGTAGATCCCTGGGACACTTTGACTGGCTACAAAAAAAAAACAAGACAGCCGTTGAGGAAGTCTGTGTGACACCCCATTTACAAAAAAGTGTAATACACACTACCAATCAAATGTTTGTAATTATTCAAAAAGATTTATGGTTCATGGCCAAATACCTTGAATTTTAGGCACATTTTATTGTATTCTATCTATCTTTTCCCAAATGTTTGTTAAAAAAAAATAAATTATGGGTTGCACTTTTCAGTTTAGGAAAGTTGCATTCAAACAATAAAACATTTCAAATAATTATGTTGCTTTATAAATAATCAATATCAGGTTACACTGATGACTCAAATAACGATGCTGAAAATTCTGCTTTGCCTCTAAAGAAATAAAAGACATTTTGGAATTAGGACCTCCAAGCAATCAAGCAACTGCTGATGAGAGAGGAGTGCGACATGGCACAAAAACAGTGGAGCTTTTATTACGCCACAGTCGACTGCTTCCTAAAAATATGCGACATATTAAAGCACCTTGTTGTTTTCAGTTTTTCATAAAAGCAAACCGTGAATCAAGGGTCCAAGTACAGTGGCCGAGAGAGCTTAACATGCTGCAATAAAAATAAACACTTGCAATTACAAAAAACGCCAGCAAATAAAGTAAAATTCTTCATCCATATGACAGCCATGCTGCAAATCCTCACAACGCAAACACATTAAAAAAAAAAATGCACTGCATTTTTACACAATAAAACGTGCTGCATTCTCACAACACAAACTATTTACGAAAACGTGCTGCATTTTCTCACAATGCAAACAAATAAGGTGCTGCATTTTCTCAAAATGCAAACTATTTACGAAAACGTGCTGCATTTTCTCACAATGCAAACAAATAAGGTGCTGCATTTTCTCAAAATGCAAACTATTTACGAAAACACGCTGCATTCTCACAACACAAACAAATTAGTAAAACATGCTGCATTCTTACAGCTCAAAATTTACGAAAACGCACTGCATTTTCTCAAAACAAATAAAAAAAACGTGCTGCATTTTCTCACAACGCAAACAAATTAGTAAAATGTGCTGCATTCTCACACAACACAAACAAATTAATAAAACATGCTGCATTCTCACAATGCAAACAATTATTAAAACGTGCTGCATTTTCTCAGCGCAAACAAGCTACGAAAAGGCGCTGCATTTTCTCACAACAAACAATTTACGAAAGCGTGAAGCATTTTCTAACAACAAACAATTTACGAAAACGTGAAGCATTTTCTCCCAAACGCAAATACATTAGTAAAACGCACTGCATTCTCTTACAACACAAGCAAATGAATAAAACATGCTGCATTCTCACAATGCAAACAATTAATAAAACATGCTGTATTCTAAAAACGAAAATACATTAGTAAAACGCGCTGCATTCTTTCACAACACAAACAAATTAATAAAACGCACTGCATTCTCACAACACAAACAATTTAGTAAAACGCGCCGCATTCTTTCACAACACAAACAAATTACTAAAACGCACTGCATTCTCTCACAACACAAACTAATAAAACGCGCTGCATTTTCTCATAAAGCAAACAAGTTATGAAAACATGCTGTATTTTCTCACAACACAAAAAGAACGGAAGACAACAGAAATGTTTCAAGCGGACCCAAAAACGTGACAGACGCCACTGTATTTTGACTATTGCTCAGTGAAGTTGTGGGTGATCTTTGAAAGGTAAGTTTATTTTAACATCTCGATTTCCTTGTCTTTAATATTTATTAGCCTTAATAACCAAACCTAAATAGCTGGTTCAGTCACAATTTGGGATCTTTTTGAAACATTTCCGTTGTGTTGTGAGAAAATGCAGCACGTTTTCGTAAAATGTGTGCGTTGTGTGAAGATCCAGCGCATTTTTTAAAAATGTATTTGCGTTGTAAGGTCAAACTGATGAAAATCTTCTTAATTTACTGGCGTTTTTTGTAATTGCAATCTCAATTGTAATATCAAATTGCAGCACGTTAAGCTCTCTCAGCCAACGCATGTATGAGATGAGAGGTTTGCTCTGACTGTGGGCTATATTTCGTGTTGTTTTATTAACCCAAAAAAGGACAATGTATGCTGTGTGTAGTTTTTCTGTAATTGGTAACGCATGCATGACTGCTGTGTCACAAGTAAAAACTGCTTACTTCTCTCAATTTCTTCTAAACATTTGAGATAACGCAAGTACATAAGTTAGCAAAAAGTAACACTTTTTTTTTTACTGGTTTTCAGATTTTAACAGTAAATACACTTACATTCTGTATGTTTAATCTTACAAAATATGAAACCAAAATGTACACTGCCTCATTTATGTGCCAATGTCTACATTAAATGTGTTACTTTAATTAATGGTTTATAAAATTGTTAAATAAAAATGTCAAACACAGTAATATACAATATTACTGCCACTATA
The DNA here is from genome assembly GCF_903798145.1 of Danio aesculapii. Taxonomy (NCBI): domain Eukaryota; kingdom Metazoa; phylum Chordata; class Actinopteri; order Cypriniformes; family Danionidae; genus Danio; species Danio aesculapii. Next base: position 21,025,388 of record NC_079435.1, on the reverse strand, counting down.
TTATATTTCATTCAATAATGCAGCCACAGTGAGCTGAGGAGACTTTTCCAAAAACATCTGAAAAACGTACTATTCAAACCTTAGACTGGTCGTTGCAAAAAGATCAGAAAAATGCACATTTGGTATTGATCACTATTTCAATACAGCAAATTGCAGGAACCCCCAATGTCATCAAAACATGCCTGTACAAAGCCCATCGACGGCGGACCGAAGTCACTAAACGCTGGTCTAAAATTTGAAGAGGAGGCCAGTGATGGAGAAGAGCCACAAGATCCTGAAACCAGAAAACAAGAAAGACCAATCACAAATCAAGGAAATGTCAAAAGGCCAAATTCGACCAATGAAACGTTGCCACCCAGTGTGTTCGTGTGTGTAAGGAAGTAAGGAGAAACAGAGGCCAGAATGGGACACACAGATGTGATGGCACAACACTAACACAGGGAAAACAGTTATGGTTTTAAAAATAAACGCTGCAGGGCGCGGTTAGCAGCACTTAAACCACATTTATGTAATGAGCAAGACAGATGGTGGCTATGGCTCCTTTAACTCCTCCCCCTTTTATCCGTGCCTCTGACCTCTTTTACTGTAGGTTCACTGACCCCTTTCCTCAGGATTAAAACGGTGCGTTTAAAAAGATGGTAGACGTAAAATACACCAAAATGAAATAAGCACGTAAAAATGAATGAGCAGAGCACAGTGAAACTCACCTGGGGGAGTGTGGTTGGAGCCGGTGGGTGCGGGTGCGATCGGCTTGTAACTCATATTTACACCGCCGTCGACTGAAGCCTCGCGTGATGAAAACTTTCTGCTTATCTTCTGAATGTAATCTCGTTGGGCTTTGGCGTCCGAAGCAGGAACGACGTTGACCTAATGCGAACACAAAGAGCAGATGTATAGATATGCAGAGTGAGGTGAGAGACAAGATAAAGGCTAGCGGACAGCAAAGACGGTCCCCTCTCAACTTAACCGGCTCGAAATCCGCGACTTGTCCATTTAAATCGCCCGCATTTGACAGACTTTTCACTATTTTCTGAAAATGTACAACACGTGTAGCTTTCATATAGTTGTAAACATATAGTTTGTGGATTAAAGACAGCAGGATGCCTGTGGTGGTTTATGAAAGGTAAATTTAACAACCCACCTCTTCCGCGAACTCGCTCGACAGCGACACGCGCTAAATATCCAACAAGCCGACAAATGAAACCGACAACAACAACCGGGAACACTTCGCGACTCGCTGAACGGTTAAATGTGGTTTCTGGTCGCCGGTTTGTAGTTGTTCGAGGAGGTAAATGTGAATATTAACGCACGGGAATAGTTTCTGTGCGCGGAGGTGTCGGTTCTTCTCCTCTCTTCCTGCGCGTGCTAGCCTGCTATGTTATTTTCTTCTTCTTCTTCTTCTTCTTCGTTTTTTGGCGAATTGCATTCTTTGTGCATATCGCCACCTACTGTGCTAGTTGTGCAACCAGATTCTGTGATTGCTCTGCCCCAATCCCACAGACCTCAGAGTCCAGGCGCCGGTTGACGCTGCGTGTTCAGCTCCTCCCCCCTGCACACTGAACTCCTTAATCTCTAGACTTGTAACAGAGCACTTATTTTATTTACTTACATGAGTTATATTTTAGTTATATTATTATTAGTTATATATTATTTTATTATATCCTTTTATCTAATCCTGTATTATATAAAAAATTTATTAGAGTCCTATATCCTATACGATCATAATTAAACTCATACCCCAATAGGTATCCTATATCTTTATCTTCCTTTCCTTTCTCCTTAAGATATTCAATTAGTTCCTTTCTTTCTTCTCTATATTTTAAACATTCATATATTACATGCTCAATTGTTTCTTTAACGTCACAAGAGTCACATAATCCATTCTCATGTATACCAATTAAAAACAATGAATCATTCAATCCGGTGTGCCCCAGTCTCAGTCTGGTAATTATGCCCTCCTCCTTCCTATTCCTTCCATGAATAATCATTTTAGTGTCTACATTCTTTTTGATTTTATATAGACCTCTTCCCTTCAAATCTGTATTCCATACTTCTTGCCAATGTATTGTCACATTTTTCTTAATAATACTTTTAATTTCTCCTTTACTTAATGGAACATTTATATCGATTTCTTTTCTTTTAGTCGCATTTTTAGCTAATTCATCACTTATTTCATTTCCCACCACCCCTATATGTGCTGGAATCCAACAAAACCCAACTAGAATTCCTTTCCTTTGGATTCTCCATATTAATGTAAAGACTTCATTCATTAAATCTTCTCTAGATGACTGATGACTGGCTAATGATTTTAATACTGAAGCAGAGTCTGAGCAAATCACAACTCTGTCTGGTGTCACTTCTTCTACCCACATAAGTCCCACAATGATAGCAACCATTTCAACAGAATATATTGACAGTTCTGATGTTGTTCTTTTTTTTATAAATACCTCCAAATCAGGAACACACACTCCTATTCCTGTAACACCCTTGTCTGGGTCTTTAGATCCATCAGTATACATTTGTGTACTCCCATAAAATTTTTCAACTATATGCTTATATACATTTTGTTTGAGTGTACCTGATTCCTCCCACTCATTTCTTTTATCCAAGATCTCAAGATTAATTTCAACTTCAGGTATTATCCATAGGGGGACTTCACTCCATACTGGGCTTTTATTACCCACTATATCAAATACTTGGTGTTTTTTTGCTATATTATGTATATCCCATCCAAATCCTCTTCCTCTATTATTTGTATACTCCCAACAATCCATTAAAGTTTCTTTTACAATGTTCTCTCCAGCATAGCTTTTAATAGATGACCAATACGCCAGCGCCAATTTCTCCCTACGCAGATATAATGGTAATTCATTTGTTTCAACAATTAAAGCATTAACCGGTGTTGATTTTACTGCTCCTATACACATTCGAAGTGCTCTATATTGAATTCTATCAAGTCTTTTTAAAATAGTCTTTGATGCTGCCGCATATATCATACACCCATAATCAAGTACCGATCTTATTAAAGCCTGATACACTGTGAGCATTAATGATCTCTCTGCTCCCCATTCTTTGCCTGCTATTGCCCTCATTGCATTTAAAGTTTTCCTACACTTCTTTTCCACTTCCTCAATATGCTTTTTCCATGTGTACTTGCTATCCAGCCAAATCCCTAGATATTTAAATTCTTTAACCTCCTCTAATGATTTTCCATATATTGATAATTTAATGTCACTTGATATCTTATTTTTCCTACTAAAGATCATATAACATGACTTACTGATCGATATTTTGAATCTCCAAAAATTACTCCACTTTTCTACCTTATCTATCGCAGCTTGTATGTTTTTAAGTACCTGCTTTAGGTTTCTTCCTCGCTTCCATATAGCTCCATCGTCAGCGTAAAGAGCACTTCCTATCCCAGGTCCTAAGTCTTTGAAAATATCATTAATCATTATGTTAAAAAGCAATGGACTAATAGTACTGCCTTGAGGAATACCGTTTTCTGCATTAAAAGATGAAGAATGAGCATTTCCCACTTGAACCATAAATGTTCTATCATTCAGAAATTGTTTTATCCAGTTATATAATTTTCCTTCTATGTTCATTTTATCAACTTTAGCTAACAATCCTTCTCGCCAAACTGTATCATATGCTTTTTCAATATCAAAGTACACGACTACCATAAACTCTTTCATGTTAATTGCTTTTTCTATTTCATTAGTGACTTTACTTAATGCATCTATAGTTGATCTTCCTCTTCTAAAACCACACTGATATTTGCTATATTTTTCCTTTTTCTCCACATCATAATTAATTCTATTCATTATCATTTTTTCCATTAATTTACCTAAATTTGATGTTAATGCTATTGGTCTGTAATTTTCCGGTTTTGTAGGATCTTTCATTGGTTTTTGAATCGGTATTACTATTGCTTGTTTCCACATTTTTGGGATAACTCCTTCTTTCCATATTCTGTTGTATAGTTTAAGAATCAATAAAATAACTTTTTCTGAAAGATGTTTAATCATTATGTAGCTTATCCTGTCTCCACCTGGGGCAGTATTTGCACATTTCCCCAGTGCTCTTTTCAATTCTGAAGCTGTAAAATCTACATCCATACAACTATTTCCATTTATTTTATTATGCATAATATTTGGATTTATTTCCATAAACTCCCTTCTACTTTCTTCATACTCGTCCCCCAATTCTATACTATATAATCTTTGTAGAACATTTCCTAGCATATTAGCCTTTTCAATTTCTGATATAGCAGTTACATCCTTCTCAATCAACACTGGTATTTGTTTTCTCTTTTTCCCTTTTCCACTCATATTTTGTAACATTTTCCATACTTGATCTATGGTGGTATCTTTCCCCATCGTCGAGCAAAATTTTCTCCATCCCTCCCTCTTAGCGATTTTTATCAGTCTCCTTACGTTAGCTCTTGCTCTCTTGTAAATCAGCATGTTATCAAAGTTCATGTTTTTCCTAAGCTGTTTGAATGCCTTATTCCTTTCTTTAATTGCCTTGCTACACTCTTCTGTCCACCATGGAATGTTCCTCTTTTTTTCACCTGCAGTTCTTATAGGGATGTATAAATTAGCTGATTGTATTATTAAATCTGTCAATGACTTGCATAATATTTCAACTGTTTCCTCTTTTACTTTTACTAAATTTTCTTCACAGTATTTCCCAAATGCTACCCAATCTGCTTTCTCATATTTCCAGCAATTCTGTAGATATTGACCACTATTAAAATTCCTTACATTTAATTGACATATTATTGGAAAGTGATCACTTCCAATTGTGCTCTCACTTAATACTTTCCATTCACAGATATTAGCTATTTCATTTGAAATAAATGTTAGGTCTAAACATGATACTGTATTGTCAATTATATTATACCTAGTGCCTTCTCCAGTGTTCAGGCAAACTAAAGATCTTTCTTCCATATATTGTTCTATTATTTCCCCATTATCATCTATTTTTTTACTCCCCCATAACCAATTGTGAGCATTAAAATCTCCACACCAAAGTTCTTTCTTTCCTCTTTCAACCTTTTCAAGTGAATTGATTGAAATGTTTTTACACGGATTATAAAAGTTATATATTACCAGTGAATTTCCACAATAATAAACCTCAACCATCACACACTCTAATCCCTCCACCTCTCCCAAGACTCTGTACGTCATTTCATCACTTATAAATGTAGCTACCCCTCCTCCTTGACTCCCTTCCCTGTCTTTCCGTATCAATTTATAACCTTTTAAAACAAACTGAATATTTGGTTTAAGCCATGTTTCCTGCACACATATTACATTTGGTTTATATTCTAACTCTAAAACAAATTTTTTAAACTCTTGCCCATTCGCAATCAAACTTCTTGCATTCCATTGTAGAATACTTATAACCATTAAGCTAATCAGAAACTTGAGAAGCATCATTTATTGTTGATCGAGTGAGAATGTCATGAATCATATGGGCAGAAATTCCTGTAATTCCTAAAAACTCTGCTGCAGCATCTAGAATTGTTTTAATTTTAGCTGACCTGCTTGTCATTACAGCTGTTACATTAATCACTTTGACAATGAATACCAGAAAGTTCTCTTTTGTCATTATTAAGTCATTTTCCTTTATACATTTGTGATTACAATTATTTTCCCTTCTGTTCCCAGTCTCAGTATTCATTTCCAGTTGTTTTTCATTTGTCATTACTTCCTCTGTTCTTATCTCCCTTTTCTGGCAGCTCTTGACTGCTTCTGCATATGAAACTTTGTGTTCTATCTTGAATTTCTGTACCTCTTTTGTTTTTATCTGAAATTCACATCCTCCATATGCCGCACTGTGTGGACCCCCACAATTGCAACATTTTAGATCATTTGTACATTTGTCATATTCATGATCTTCCCCACACTTCACACATCTCATTTTTCCTCTACATACTGCTGCTACATGACCAATACGCTGACATTTGTAACATCTCAAGGGCTTTGGAATGTATTCTCTAACTGTGTAGCTGATGTATCCCATCTTCACCTTTTCAGGCATTTTACCTTCAAATGTCAGCAAAATGCTCATACTTTCTTGTCTATCCCCATTTACATTTTTAAGCAATCTTCTCACATTGATTACTTTGCCTCCTATTATATTTTCCTCAATCTCTTTGTTGGAAATATGTATTGGAACACCTGCAATTACCCCCTTCTCATTTTTGGCTACTCCAATTTCTCTAGAACTTACTTTTTCTCCGTTCATCTCTTTAATTCCAAGTAATTTATTTCTTTGTGCAATGTCCTTAACTATTATTAGCACTCTTCCTTGTCCCAGACATCTTGCCAAACTAACTGTTCCGATTAGCTTATCTATAGCCTTAGACAGCCCAATTGGATGTAGATGTTTCCCTGTACCTTTGTCAAACGTCATCATTACTTTATATCCTGATATTTCATTTTGCGTTTGATCTTTCTTATTATCTTTCTCACTCGTTTTAGTCTTTTTTTTATTTCCATTTACCACATTATGCGTATCCTCATAGTCTTCATGTTCTTTATACATGGCTTTCTTACGTTTAGAGTTTTTCTTTTTGGAAAATACTTCTGTAAAGCCCATACTTTCATTTATCATTGACTCATCCGAGTCATCATCCATGATTGCACAACAAGCACAGATCAGATCAAGCGATGACTGTTTATTCACTTAAAGTTGTTATTTTTAAGAAATGTTACAGATACCGCGAACTCCAGCTTGTTGTTGTCTCAATCCGTGACGTAGCTTCCGCTTCGCTTCCAACCTCGATCGACCTATGTTATTTTCCCATGATACTCGGCAAAAAGAGTGACTGCGTCATCAGGCACGCGCCTCTGCCGCCTCTCTCTCTCTCTCTCCCTCTCTTTTCCACAATGAAGATTTTATTCTGGAATTTTCTTATTTGTCGAAAGTGGAAAACAGTGAGTTGGGAATATAAGCGTGTGGAATATGGATAATCGAAGGCGTTTATTATTATTATAATTGTTATTATTTTATAATTGAATAAATGAATGGCATAAAGTATATGAGAATTACAGAATAGAACCGACTAGAGCAAACCAATGCATTATTGTATGCGTGTTTGGAAGCGTTCAATGCCAAAGACATGCATTAAACACACACATTTTGCAGTCTAAATAGTATTTTAAATTACTTATTTTGTAAATGTAATGTGTATTTTTATATAGCGCATTTTGTCATGCATGCATACAACCAAAGTGCTTCACAATCATGAGTGGGGTCTCTCCATACCACCACCACACTAGGGTTGTTGTTAGATCGGATACGGTTGTAGCCTGAAGTTAACCAGAATTATTTATATTATTTATTACATTTCCCAATAAATAGTACTTTTAACACCAACCCCCACCCAACCCTAAACCCAATCATCACAGTACTGTAAAAAATATCTGTTATTTAATTATTGTTATAGATCTCACAAATCCGCATATCCAATCTTTACCCCACACCAGCCACAGGACAACGGCATCAGTGCGCTCACCACACACCAGCTATTAGTGGAGTGGCAAGACAGTGATAGAACCAATTTGGTGGATAGGGATGATTAGGAGGCCATGATGGGTAAGGGCTGATTGTGGGAATTTTGGCCAGTACACCGGGGTTACACCCCTACTCTTTACAAGAAGTACCATAGGATTTTAATGACCACAGAGAATAAGGACCTCGATTTAACATCCAAAAGACAGCGCTCACTGACAGTATAATTTCCACTTGACTTTACTGGGGCGTAGCAGACAGGAGGGGGGGGGTGATATATAATGATTAATAATTATATGAACGTATGATCTCATACAGCCCCCCCACACACTTTTAAAATATCTGCTATACCCCTGACTGGGGCATTAGGACTCACTCAGACCACAGGCTGAGCGCCCTCTGCTTGCCTCACTAACAACACTTCCAACAGCAACCTAGCTTTCCCATGTGGTCTCCGATGCAGGTACTGACCAGGCTCAGCCCTGCTTAGCTTCAGTGAGAAACCAGTCTTGGGCTGCAGATTGATATTGCAGTGTCATAACGTGTCCATTATTTTGAAACAATACTGATGTCTACTGGCCAGTCTGACATCTGACTGAAAGAAAATGTCAGTTAATCAGGATGTATTAGCTGGATCTCTGGCTAGTTATGTGCAGAGTGAGATGGATAATCTGCTTAAGAATGTTGGTGTGTTAGATCTGCTATAATGAGATAAGTAATTTGGTCAAAAACCAACCATTCAATCAATTATTCATTCATTCATTCATTCGTTCATTCATTCATTAACCCTTGTGCACTGGTCAAATTTGAAACCCTTTTGTTGTTTGGGATGAAAATATCCACTGAATTAAACTTCTGTAAAAATGCATCAGATAAATATATAATTTATTTATTTATTTATTTATTTTTTTTTTTGCATAAATCTGTTAATAAACCTCAGTCCTGATTAAAACTACTAAATTGTTTGGAAAATTAAAGGATTTTAACTCTTTAATTGGCACATTCACAATGATGTTTCACTGATTTGGTGAAAAAAAACACAAAATGATGTATATTTAAATACTAATTAATTGTGGACTGGATTTTTAAAATCTTTTATCACATTCTTGAACATGTGAAAGATTAGTAACAACACTGGCTTTGATGCATTGTTAGATTTGTATTTTTTCTCCCTAATTTACTGTTGGTGGCTGTTTTTGCCCCATTGACTTACATTATAACCACATTTGATGGTGCATTAGTACAGTCTTTGTTTTTATTTACTCCATGTAGTTCTGAGAGCTGAGATGCATAATTTGATTTTCTCAGACACATCAAGCTAAGTGCACAAAGTTCACTCTCGAACTCTCAGACATACACACACTTTAATTTACTGTTATACTCCATATAAAATCCAGAAAGCTTTTTTTTTTTTTTTTTTTTGCACAGGCCTATCTAAAGGGTTAATGATGACAACTGATGATCAACAATAAAAGTTCCAAATTTGACCTCTTCCCAACAGGAAAAACCACCAACAATCAAAAATGCACGATTATATGGTGTCATGGTTTTGCAATCAAAAAAAGTGGTTATAATGGAAGTCAATGGCGCAAAAACAGCCACCAACAGTACCTTTGGGAGAGAAAAATTAAAATTAATAAAAAACAATGCATCAAAGGCAATGTTGTTTCACATGTCCAAGACTTCGATAAAAGGTAAAAAAGAAATGCAGTCCTGAATTACTTTTTATATTAAAAACACACCATTTTGTGTGTGTGTTTTTAACCAAATCAGTGACATCTTTTAATTTACCAAATAAAAAGTTAAAATCCTGTAATTTTCTAAACAATTTTGATCAATTTTTGATCAAAAAGGTTGATTAACAAATTTATGCAAAAAATTGAAAAAATATGTTTATCTGATGCATTTTACAGCAGTTTAATTCAGTGGATGTTTTCATATCTAACATAAAAAGGCTAGTAAATCTGCCCAGAGTGTGTTGTGTTTTTTTAAAAAAATCTCTCAAAATATTTGTCAATGTAAGATTTGTCACCAAAAATCATTCTGCTAGCTGAAACACAGAAAAAGTTATGGCCAAATAAAAACTCAAAACCACCCCAGAGTGGATGGAAAACCACCTTAACAGTAAATAAGGGTGAAATAGTCTGATATGTATAAATGTATTATATTCCTTTAGTTTTCACATCAAAATTTGTCAATGTGTGATTTTTTTTTTCCAAAGTCTATCACACAATTTTACCATGATTTGCAGGATACCCAGTAAAATGTACCCAGTAAAATGTAATTCAGCAATTCAGTGTAATAATAGTTCATAAATAAAAACTTGTCAGGTATATTTAGAACACAATTACTTAATATTTGATTGAAAAGAGCAGTCTCAATATATTAATTGTCATTTTAAATATCGAACATTCAAACCAAGTTTTTAACCCAATTCACCTCATTTTAATAGTGTAATAAAATATAATTCCTATTCAATATAATTTTATATTATTTTCTATATTTTAATATGTCTGAATAAGTATGTTTTCTTGTTTTTATATTTTTATGTTATACGACTGAATGACTTCACCATGCTGAATGACATTTTGGCAATAAGGGAGAGAACATTGCTAATGTTGATATTCTTAATATTCCTGAATGAATTATAGCTGAAGCAGATGTTGAAAATAATTTCTTACTTGTCACCTTGTGTCTGATGTTTGTCCCAAAAATGGCTGCTTGCTGCCAGGGGCCGATATATTGATTTGGGGACCAAAAGCAGTTCCAGCCAAGGGGCCCAACAATCCTAAAATGCACTCTGTCCTTTTCTTTATTTTCTATTTATTTATACTGGTGATTTTATCACTCTTCTTTTTTCATGTTTTATCTTAATACTATCTCTAATTTTTAAATGATTTGTTTGCTTAAAATAAATTCACAATCAACAATAATAAACTATTTATTTATTTTTAAAACTAAATCTTTACCTGTTTTGACTGCTGGACCGCTTCATTATTAGGAGTGGGGGACAAATTTGCGTAGATGTAATAATTAAAGTTTCAATTTTATTTGTTAGACCCTCATCGTACAAAATATGATAGAAAATGATGATATGTATTTAATTTATAGGTATAATTTATACTTCTAGGCATTTATTGGGGGCCCCCAGATTTCCCGGGGCCCTAAGCGGCCGCTTACTTCGCTTATTAGTTAAATCCGCCCCTGCTTGCTGCTGTATTAATAATTACAATGGATGGCAATTGGGCGTTACGGTCGCGCAGTGGGTAGCAAGATCACCTCACAGCAAGAAGGTCGCTGGTTCGATCCCAAGCTGGGTCAGTTGGCATTTTTGTGTGGAGTTTGCATGTTTTCCCCGTGTTCGTGTGGGTTTCCTCTGGGTGCTCCGGTTTTCCCCACAGTCCAAAGACATGCTATAGGTGAACTGAATAAACTAAATTGTCCATAGTGTATGTGTGTGAATGAGAGTGTATGGGTGTTTCCTAGTGATGGGTTGCGTCTTGAAGGACATCCGCTGTGTAAAACATATGCTGGATAAGTTGGCGGTTCATTCTGATGTGGCGACCCCTGATTAATAAAGGGACTAAGCTGAAAAGAAAATTAATGGATGATCATTTAGTTGGTACTTCACCTTTATTTTGATATTTTATTTTCACAAAAGTTTTTTGTAACACACTTTACTTGCATTAAATATATTTTCTTTTTGCAAAATCACTTTTGTACATTATATTTGACACAGAAACCACAATTGGAAGCCTTGTCTTTGACTAAAATATAATCTTTAAAGCTTTACTATGTGTTTTAAGCATGTGTTGTAAGTTGTAAAGCTTTACAAAATATTTCCCAAATACTCATGTATGATTTCAGCTTAAAGACTGAAATACGGTGCGATTTTCTCAGCCTTCATTTTTGGGCAAAGTAGAGTTTTCGATTAGTCTTTCTGATGAGGTTGTCTGTATTAATTCGCCTGCAGGTTTACCCAGGAATTTGCAGTCTAAATTGGTCATTTGCCACCCATTGAGGCACTATAAGTTCTTTTTGCATCAAAAAAAGTTGAGACCCTCTGATATATACTGCGTAGTAAAAGTGTCTAAATGATGCAGCGTAGACCAATCCAAGCACCTCCCTGCACACATATAGACAAAGCACTTACATGCTGAAATCAGATCTGCTTTTAAATGATTAATACACGGAGTCCATTATATGCAGTCATATATTGATGTTTATTATTGGTTGGCAGAATTATCGCTGTACTTATGCATCATGTAGTATAATCTTAGGGAAATGAAGGACACTCATTCATCTTAATGTAATGTATGTTGGTGTAGATTGATACTTGAACACGAGACACAGAAGGCAGTGAATTGCTGAGTCATTATCAGATGAAGGATTCCACTTTACTTGTTTTGGTTGCCAGGATAAAATGTGCACTGTCAGACTTCCTCCACATATGCAGATGAAGCATTACAATTAACTTATTAAGCCCTTCTCTGTCAATTAAACAGGTTACACAGAGGTTCATAGAGGGCAAAAATGTCAGCGACAAAAAACAACAACACTATGATAGCACAATTTTTCTATTTTTTAACTTCAATTGACTTTGTTTTATCACCAGTATCCTGATAACTATATATTAATTTTAACTTTAACTCTTGAAATTAAAGTTTGTTTGCATAATGCTTCTGTTTTTTATTATAGAAAAACAATAAAATAATTTTCCATATGCTTATCAAATTTTTTTATAATTTCCATCATCCTATTTTTATGCGCATTTTGGATTTGCACATAAAAAAATCGGTTGATGGAAACGCCAAGATGCGCATACATTTTGAAAATGAGCATAAAAACTGAGTAGGACAAACTTTTTATTTGATAAGAAAAGATGCGCATAAACTACGATGGAAACACTTTTACCGAACAAATTCCAGTATGCGCATTAACAAAGGATGTGATTTTGTTATAAGAGATCATGTGCTCTAAAATTCCTGCTCCCCGTCAAGGACACCTGTTGGACTCTACAGGCTTACACACACACACACACACACACACACATACACAGCACATGATTCCCTACCCCATAACCAATGCCTTCAAGTGCTTTCACCCACTGGAGGGGGTAGGCGGGTCTGTGACCAGCGCCTCCATGGCTGCAGGACCAGATGGCTGCCCGCCCTTACCGGACTATATCCACATCCCCTGTTCCCATCCCCTGTGGCAATGTTATGTCTTGTCGGTGTGTTTTTTTTGTGCTAGATTGCTGGGGCTTTTTCTTTCTCCCTGATCTCACATTGCTGACAAGGTGAGAGGGAGTTTTTTTTTGCCTCTCTCTCCTGAAATGTATCTTATTTCCTGTTCCACCTCCTGTGACCTGTCTTCCCCTGGAATTGTTATGTTTGTGTACAGTCGGGGGGGGGGGGGGTTCAATTTACTTGCATTTCGTTGCCTTGTACTTGTACATGTGTGATGGCAATAAAGTTGAATCTAATCTAATCTAATGTGTTGATGAAAATGTGTGTGAAGGGATAAACCAGCAGGGTGAGCATATTGAGCAGAGAAAAGATCTGAAATGTTGTTTTAGTCATTGTAAAATGCCTCAACCCTTTCAGGATTAATGTTATTATATTATTAATGACCTCCAGAACTGTCAAGAACATCTGTACTCCTTGTCTGACGCCTTTAAATGTATTCATTGCGTGTCGACATCGTCTTCTGAGGCACAAGTCATTTATTAAATAAAGAAAAGATTCCCGCAGCTTCTCCTATCACAGCAAATTACGTCTTTGCTGTTGATATTAGGCGCCAGTTAATCAGGAAGTGACGATTTTGTTCTCTTTGACTCATTGGATTGAAACGCTGCTTTATTCTAATATTTTATATACGATGCTCCAGTTTTTCGCATAAAGTTAATTCGCATTTTTAAATTGAAACATAGCTATTGTCAACACATTCTATGTGACTTAAGTGGGTACTACCAAGAAGCTATAAGGACAAATTTTTTTGCTGTGCAAAAGACCTTGAACATCTCAGGACTGTTTCTGTCTATGAAGAATGAGACAGCTCTCAGGTTTCATCTAAAATATCTTCATTTGTGTTCTGAAGAAGAACAAAAGTCTCAAGGGTTAGGGAATGTTTAGGACATGCAATTAAATAATTAACAGAATTTTCTCTCTTTTTTGGTGAACTAATCCTGCTTTAAATTTGAATGGGGAATTTTGTTAGCCCTGAAGTGACAATTTTAGTACTGAATACAAAATAGATATACACTCAAATTTCTAATCAGCCAATCACATGGCAGCAACTCAATCCATTTAGGCATGTAGACATGGTCAAGACGATCTGCTGCAGTTCAAATTGAGCATCATAATGGTGAAGAAAGATGATTTAAGTGACTTTGAATGTGGCATGGTTGTTGGTGCCAGCATTTCAGAAACTGCTCATCAACTGGGATTTTCATGCACAACCATCTCTAGGGTTTACAGAGAATGGTCCAAAAAGAGAAAAAATCCAGATGCCAGAGGTCAGGGGAGAATGGCCAGACTGTTTCCAGCTGATAGAAAAGCAACAGTAACTCAAATAACCACTCGTTTCAACCGAGGTATGCAGAAGAGGATCTCTGAAAGCACAACACGTCCAACCTTGAGGCGGATGGGCTACAGCAGCAGAAGACCACACCGGGTGTCACTTCTGTCAGCTAAGAACAGGAAACAGGCTACATTTTGCACAGGCTCACCAAAATTGGACAATGGAAGATTCGGAAAACATTGCCTGGTCTGATGAGTCTCAATTTCTGCTGCAACATTCGGATGGTAGGGTCAGAATTTGGCTTCAACAGCAGAAAAGCATGGATCCATCCTGTCTTGTATCAATGGTTCAGGCTGGTGGTGGTGGTGCAATGGTGTGGAGGATATTTTCTTGGCACATTTTAGGCCCCTTAGTACTAAATGCGTATTGTGTCAACGCCACAGCCTACCCACAGTGTACCATCTTCTGATGGCTACTTCAAGCAAGATAATGCGCCATGTCATAAAGCGTGAATCATCTCAGACTAGTTTCTTGAACATGACAATGAGTTCATTGTAGTTAAAAGGCCTCCACAGTCACCAGAACTCAATCCTATAGAGCACCTTTGGGATGTGGTGGAAAGGGAGATTTGCTTCATGGATGTGCAGCCGACAAATCTGCAGCAACTGCGTGATGCTATCATGTCAATATGGACTTAAATCTCTGAGGAATATTTCCAGTACCTTGTTGAATCTATGTCACGAAGGATTAAGGTAGTTCTGAAGGCAAAAGGGGGTCCAACTGGGTACTATAAGGTGTACCTAATAAAGTGGCCGGTGAGTGAATGACAGTAGATGAGGATGAAATGGAATTTTATAATAATAATGTGTTTTAAATAAAAAATAACATTTATTCTAAATCATATGCTGTTCGCATTAACACAGCAAAATTGATTTTTTAAAAAGGACAAGGGTTAAAGAAAAAAAGATAGGAGGAAACAAAGTAATTTAAATAATGAGCCAATTAATACCGTCTTAAGGCAAGTAAACACATAAATGTATAGGTGGTGTGATCTGACAGCTGTGTTATGAGGCCTCCTGTAATGGGACAGTCGAGCACTGACCGCATCACAGAGCAGCTGATTCTCAAGTCAGTCCTTGATGCTGCATTCAGTGCGCTGTGCGGGACAGAGGAGAGGAGCGCTGCTTTTACACTCCGCTTCAAAGCCATGGATCTAACTAACAGCAAATTATCCTCCGTCCGAAAGTGTCTTCTGCTAACTTTACTGTTCGTTAGTTCATTTCAGCTGTGCCGAGCAAAGCGAGTTTTCAAATGTCCTTCAGGATGCACTTGTACGACAGATTCAATCATTTGCATCGGTTCTTCTCTCCTCCCGCGGACCATCCCGAGTGACATCAACTCTCTGTAAGTGTGTGATTATTTTCGCCTTATCATTTTTGAGCAAAATTGCTAATAATTGCGTACAATTGTACGATATTAAACATGAAATAGTGCGATTAACGTTTTAGCCAATAAACGATTTGTATTCGACGCTGAACGTGTACATTAGCATAACGTTTAGGCTATGTTTCATTAAATAAAGGAAGAGTTGTTTCTAATAATTGATTGTTTTTATTTTAGGAGTATTGTTAATTGCAGTTTCCCAGAAATCAATGAGGCAATGTTCTCGCTCATGCCCTCACTGCAGTTGCTGTAAGTGACTGCTGCATCAATTCTATTTAATTTCCTGTTTATCTGCTTAAGACAATAACACTTATGTACTGTATATGAACTACAAGGCGTTCATTGTTATGTTGGCATGTTTGTGTTACTTTTGAGTGGGTGTTAAGATCATGTTTATGGCGTTTTCTCTTTCTTAGCCTTCTTAGTTCTAATTCATTTTCTGAAATAAAGGAGGATGCGTTCTCAGGGCTTCCTCATCTGGAGTATTTGTAAGTATATGAACAGCTTTACTCAGCTGCCTTTATGAGCAGAAATATCACCTCTGTATGGTATTTTTTCTGTTATTCATATTTGTTGATGTCTAGAACCCTTTATCGGTATCACTGCAGACAGACTGGCTGAAATACTTTGTTGACGTACATTTATTTTTCTGACCAGATTTATTGAAGGTAACAAGATTGAAGAAATAAACAAGTATGCCTTTAGAGGACTTCGGGATGTTACACATTTGTGAGTATATCATTAAGGGAACAGATTTATTGCATTTAATTGTTCGACTATACATTTATAAGACAAGTATGAAACATATGATTATTTTATGTCAAACTATCACTGCATAATATGACATATTGCTATTGTGTTGAGTATTATTATGTGCATTGTGCTTAAAAAACTTTCTCTCTGTTCTCACAGATCATTAGCAAACAACAATTTAAAATCATTGCCCAGAGCTCTTTTTTCTGAGCTGCGCTCTTTGATTGAACTGTGAGTTTTTCTGCTGTTTTGTTTTTACTACAGTATTTTGAAATGTGCACACTCACTAGTCACATTATCACATGCACCTTGCTCTTATTATTAACATTATTACATACAACCACAGCTTTAGCTTTAGCTTCCTCTTTATTAACTTAGATTTGGCAAGCTAGCATACTGGAAATATTCCCCAGATATTTTGGTCCGAATTGATACTATAGATTCATGCAGTTGCTGCAAATTTGTCTGCTGCACATCCAGGATCAGAATCTCCCGTTACTCATTTCAAAGGTGCTTTATTAGATTGAGAGATCTGTAGGCTGTGAATGCCATAAGAGCATAGCAAACTCACTGTCATCTTCAAGAAATTTGTTTAAGATGGTTTGATGCTGGCAACCTGGCCATGATGGAGATACTCAGATGTAAACCCCAGCATTGAATTGCACAGCAATCTGCTACTGAAAACGTTGTTCTGCTTATTTATCCTGTCTAACACAGAAAAATGTGTGGATGTTGCTAAATGACTTAGTAAGCAGAAAAAGGTATACAATATATGACAAACTGACTTTAAAAAGCTCTGTTATGCTTGATTTGTTATGACGTTTAGCAGTCTTTAGTAATCTAAATGTTTTTTTCTGGTCCAATCAATTAGTACAGATGAAAACTGACCATATCTGATCATTTAATCAATAAAATACGCAAGATTTGTTAGCTTCATTGCTAACATTCTGCTCTCCATCATGGATGACTGATGATGCGTCATGAAAACACACTAAACTGAAGTAATTTGTGGTTTTATATGCTCACTAAGTAGGTAAAGTGTCTTAAAGTGTTACAAAAAATGCCACATTATTACACCACCAGCTTGAACTGTTGATGCAGGATGTTGTTTATGCCAAATTTTGACCCTAATATCTGAATATAGCAGCAGAAATAGACCAGGCAAATTTCCAATATACAGTATATGAGCCTGTGTGAATAGTAGTTTGCTGTTCTCAGCTGACAGCAGTGTCACAGGTGTGTCTTCTGCTGCTGTAGCTCTTCTGCTTCAAGGTTTTTTCATGTTTTGTGTGTTCAGAGTTGCTCCTAAACAGATCTCGATTGTAATTAGTGGTTATTTGAGTTACTGTTTGCTTTCTTTTAGCTCAAATGTTTCTCTGATATCATCAAGACATTTCAGAGACATTTTAAACAAAAGGTGAAATGTGATTGGCTGATCAGAAATTTTCATTAATGAGCAATCAAACAGGTGTAACTAAAAGTGGCTGGTGAGTGTATAAGTGAACTATGGGAAAAATACAATCAAGTGAAAGGAATAGTTCACCCCAAAATCGAAAATGATCCCATTTTTACTCACACTCAAACCATCCTTGATGTTTATGACTTTCTGCTTTCACAGTCGGAGAAGTTGTAAATTTTATCTCAGCTCTTTCATGTTGGAAAGTGTGTGTTGGATAGTGGTGTTGGAAAGAGGCCCTTTTTTAAGCTTCCAAATGTGCATCCATCATAAATCTAACCCACATACCGCCAAGGGGTTAACACTTCTTACGAAGCAGATTGTTTTGTTTATTCATCAAAAATATGACATTTTTACATTATAAACTCAAATCTTTGACCTTACCCAACAACTTCTTGGCTGACCTCTGACTCGATGGATGATGTAAGACACATTAGTGGAAGACTCTAAGAATTTTTGTCAGAGTAGGCAAAAGATGATAACTAAATGCCAGCAACTAATTGAACGTGGAAAGAGTCATGCTTCTTATGTCGAGTCAGAAGTCAGCCAAGAAGTTGTGGAGAAAGTGCATACATAGATAAATCAGTCATTTCAGTTTGTTTATTCGTTTTAAAAACCTGAAATATTTTAGTCACAATAACATGTCAATCTGTTTTGCAAGACATATTTTGACCTAATGGGACCTCCATACTCACCTTTGAAGCACAACACAATTATACAACATGGAAGAGCCAGGATAAAAACTAAAACCACTCCGACTGTATTCATCTGAAAGAAGAAAGTCAAGGATGGCATTTAAAAATTTCATTATATTTAGAGGCAGTTTTCATTCTGATTGAACTATTCTTTTAAATAATGTAGATATGGTTACAGTGCTCAGCATAAATAAGTACACCCCGCACAGATCTCTATTTTAAACCATTACTTTCTATATAGGATGCTTTACAATATTATATTTGTGCAGATACATTAGATTAGTCAATACTAAGCTAATCTAACAAAATAACTCAAAATAACAGTTCAAATATTAGTACAAGCAAATTTAATGTTTTGTACATGCAAATTAATACATTAATATTAATATGTGGATGCACATTAATATGTTATCATTTTAAAAATATGGAACAATCAGAAGGGAAACCAAAAAATACACGATTTTGTTGTAAATTTTGTGGTTTGTAATTTTTCATATTTTTTGAAAATGTATACATTTTATTTTGTTTAAAATGAAATGTATTAACTTTCTATTCTTAACAAAAACTCTTATTTTAATGAATATAACTGCTAAATAAAACAGTTTTGTTAAAATGCACCAAAAATATTATCTTTAAATGGGGTGCGCTCATTTATGCTGTGCGCTGTATGTTGTTCTGATGAATTATTGCCCAATAAACAGAGACCTGCGAGGAAACATGTTTCACTGTGACTGTGAGTCCATGTGGCTGATGCTGTGGTTGAAGCGATCCAATGCCACAATCTCAGATGTTTACTGTGCCAGCCCATCGGCCATGAAGGGTGTCCTATTAAAGGATGTCCCAGAAAAACACAGCAAGTGTGTCTCCACAGGTACTTTTTCTGTTCCTCAACTATCTCTGATTATTTTCAGTTGAATTTTGCCAACAAATATCTTAATACGCTGAAAAAAATTACTGTGAATTGTTCAGGGAATAAATGTCTGAAACTTTTCCCATCAGATTTTGTTCAGCATCAGATAGTGAATACTCAGTCAATGTCAGCAGACATCTTCACTCATAAAGATGATATATATGTGGCTATGGCGGTTCCAAATTCAGACAGCTGCATCATTATGGAATGGGATCACATCGAGACGAAATTTAGGCCTTTTGATGACATCACAGGTTTGGCTCCATAATCATTTGTATTAATGATGAACTGGTATAGAAGTTTATTTCATTCTCTTAATATATTATGTTTCAGGTCGGTCTGTTGTTGGGTGTCGATCTGTTTTGATCAATGAGCAGGCGTTTGTCATTGTCCTCCAGCTCTTCGATGGCTCTCTTGTCTACAAATATGACCAAGCACAGAATAAATTCACCAAGTTTCAGGCAGTTGAAATGCTGAATGTGTCCAAGCCAAATGACATCGAAGTCTTCCAGATTGGAGATGACTGGTTTTTCCTTATAGTGGACAGTTCCAAAGCTGGAATGACCACTCTGTTTAAATGGAACGAAACCGGGTTCTACCCGTACCAGTTCCTTCACGAGTGGTTTCGAGACACTGACGCAGAGTTTCTTGATTTAGATGGCAAATCAGTCCTCATACTGGTGAGCCGCTCACAGGTTCCTGTTATTTACCAGTGGAACAAGAGCAGCCAGAAGTTCGTTCTCCTTGATGAGATAGCAAATATGGAGGACATTGTCAGCGTGAAGGCCTTTAGGATTAATGGTGTTCTCCACCTTGCCCTCGCCTGCTACATTGGCGACTCAAAAGTCATGAAGTGGACTGGGAAACACTTTGAAGAAGTGCAGGGCTTCCCTTCACGCGGCGCCACAGTATTACAGCCAGTCAAGTTCAAAGAGCAGCACTATTTGATTCTGAGCAGTGATTATTCTTTCTCCCAGATCTTCAGGTGGGATGAGGAGAACCAGAGTTTCATCAAGTTCAGGGATGTGTATGTTCAGTGGCCACGCTCATTCACAGCACTGTCCACAGACCAGCGGGATTTTGTGCTGGCCACCAGCTTCAAAGGCAAAACCAAGGTGTTTGAACATATTTCAGTGGATTATAGCAAATAAGGCATATGCTGTTACTTGTTTCATTTGGTCAAATGCTAAACAAAGAACACTGTAAAACCCAACAGTCAACTTTATCTGATGAAATGAGTGTAGTTAACTCAAAATTGACTGAAAGTTAATTCTACTCATTTGAAAAGAGTTTTGAACTCAGTGTTGAAGGTAATGAGTTAATGAAAGACTTCATTACTTCAACTTAAACAGAGTAAGTTCACAGTACTCATATAGATTAGTATTTTAACTCAAATGGTCGCAATCGGTTTCCTTAAATGGTTTGAGTTGCCTTAGCTTATTAGGTTTTACAGTACTCAGTTGGTTTGAGTTCTTTTCATTTATTGGGTTTTACTGTGCTCAAATTGCTTTGTTTACTCAAATGGATTAAGTCCACAGTACTCATTAGGATTAGTTTTTAAACTTAAATGATTTGTCGCAATCGGTTTCTAAATGGTTAGAGTTACCTTAACTTTTTGGGTTTTACAGTGAATCTGTCCTTTAATATAACAATACATGTAACCTTTATATCTATGAATGTAATGTTTTGTCAACAAAAAGGCCGAAACCTAGTGCACATCACTATCTTCTATCTGTCTTGCAAAAGCTATTTATGCAACTTTTTCTATTAAAGTATAAAACACTAATGCATTGCAGCTTAATTTATCCAGATGTCGACAATACAGGACTGTTTGATATTATCAGGGCCCTTTAAATAGTTCCTTTGTGATATATCAGGTTGATCAAAGGTAGGGACTCAGGCTTTAATCCAAGAAACTGTGGACTTAAGCTTGACAGCTTCAAGCTAATTTATTCTAATGAGCTGGTTTGACTTTATTCAAGCATGCCACTGGTGCTGACTAGTGCTATTATTCAGTAGAGACCCTCATTGTTATTGCCTTTGACAAATGAAAGCCTTAGAAATGTTTTATTTTATTATGATTATTTTTTACAGACGATGATTCTTTTGTCAGTTTAATGGCTGAGCAATATACTGAATGTACAATTGAAATTATATTAACGACAATAAATATATCTTATATTGATCTGCTCATTTATTCTTGTGTTGTTATATGCATTTTCAGTCTGTTTAAAAGACATTTGCATGTCCAAATGAAAATTAACCATGTTTTACTACATAAAAAGGTTATTCTATACAAAAAAAAACCAACAGATTATGCAAATATAGTATATTAAATACAAATAATAAACTATCATTGTGCTCTTAATATTTACAAAGATTTAGATTAGAAATAAGCACATGAAAATTGATCTTCCAGATGACACTTCATTCCTTGACGGTGAGAAACTGCTTATGTTCACAAGGATCGCTTTACCAGCCAGTCAGCAGCATCATTCTTAGTGACAGGGCACTTGCGTTTGATAAATAAAGCAGACCAGAGCAAGTTTACTGAATCAGCAGAAAATGCAAGATGCAAGCACACACACTAAATATCTTTGATGTAAGCCCAGTATTTATTTATATGCAAAATTACATGGCAGATTTATTAGGCTATAGAACAATTGTAATGACCATTTTTTGTCAGATATATTAAAATGTATAACCACAATTTTTCTTGAAATACTTTGGCTAAGCTCAGGTTAGTGTAGCAAAACCTCTGAGGATTCGTGCCATGGTTTAAGTACAGCAACTATATGTTTTAGTTTTACTGTAATAAAACAATGGTAATGTTTTAAATGTTTAATATCATATATAAAATTATTATCTGAATGATATATACAAATGGTTGTGGTTTTATTTTCATTATACATGCTGAAGTTAGGTTCAATCATGATAAATCATAATGTCTCCTTTTATTTGTATGCTGATGATGTTTAATTTTATCTCTGAGTTGGTTCAGACTCTTCAGGTACACTAGAATCTCTACACAGATGTTTAGTTGAGATCAAACTTTCTTTCACAGAACTTTCTTTCTTTGAATGCAGACAAAACATAGTGTATTGGCAATTCAAACCTGCCTAATGAGTTACTCTCAAATCATCTTACCTTTTCCCCACATTTTAGCCATGTAGGTAAAGATTTGGGAGTGAATTTGGACAGTAGCTTAAAGTTTGATAAACAGATTAATTCAGTGATCAAGCGGCAAGCTTTTTCCAGATTCACCTTCTTGACAAAATCAAGCTATTTCTCCAGCATGATCAAGAGCAGGGGTGCCCCAACTTTTTGCTATGAACGGTCAAAAGCCAAGCTTGATTGAGAGCTGTGGGCCAAAAGTAAATAGCAAACTGTAAATTTGTCATGGGTAATTTCCTAATTTATCTCATAATATCTATAAATAAATAGAAAACAACTTCAACAGTATTTACTAATACATTCTAAGTTTTTGAAAATGAATATTATTTTAACGAACTTATTACAATAAAAGCATAAACAATTAATTTAGAAAACAAGTCTGGAGTTCAATGCCGAATAAACTAGTCATGCTGAACCTGCCTTTGCCTTGCATGCTGATGTCTTCTGGTTTATCCCTTATGTGTGCATTCATTCATTTTCTTTTCGGCTTAGTCCCTTTATTAATCCTGGGTTGCCACAGCGGAATGAATCGCTAACTTATCCAGCACATGTTTTACGCAGCGGATGCCCTTCCAGCCGCAACCCATCTCTGGGAAACAATCATACACACTCATTCACACACATACACTACGGACAATTTAGCATTCCCAATTCACCTGAACCGCATGTCTTTGGACTGTGGGGGAAACCGGAGCACCCGGAGGAAACCCACGCGAACGCAGGGCAAACACGCAAACTCCACCTTATTTGTTAAGTGAAAGTATTTATTTACAACATTTAAATGAATCATTTAATTTCAGTTTGGTTTTTTGTGGCTCAACAATAAAAAAAACAAAAGATTACATTAATATATAACTCAGAATTTCTGTTAAAGGCATTTCAGCCCTTCCCAATCATTTTCTCACTGCCAGGCCAAATTAAGGGATACAAAGGGCCAAATGGCCCTAGTTTGGGCATTTCTGATCTAGAGAAAGCCATTTATGCCCTTATCAGCTCTTGTCTAGACTATTGCAATGCATTTTATGTTGGAATTAACCAAACCTTCCTTCATTGGTTACAACTGGTGTTAATTAAATACCTCATTACTTCAACTTAAATGGAGTAAGTTCACAGTACTCATATAGATTCGTTTTTTTTAACTCAAATGGTTTGTAGCAATGGGTTCCCTCAAACGGTCTGAGTTGCCTTAACTTATTAGGCTTTACAGTACTGGTTGGTTGGTTTGAGTTCTTTTCATTCGTTGGGTTTTACTGTCTTTGTTGCAATCGGTTTCCTCAAACGGCTTGAGTTACCTTAACTTTTTGGGTTTTAAAGTGTGTGATTTAAAGCGTAATTTTGTTTTAATGATGTAAAGCACTTTGGCCAGCCCCCTGATTGTAATAAGGTGCTATATAAATGATTTTGATTGATTGTGCAACAAATATTTATATGTCTCACATAACTATAATACATTAAAACATAACACTAAATGCGAAATTAACCATGGTTTTCTCATAATAAACGTGCAATATTTCCCCTCGCCAGACATCAAAGGTTTTCTACGTTGGTCAGTGTACCTGAACTATGCTTACTTGGAGGTTTCCATATTTTTTTTTGTTTGTTTTTTACAATAGTGGCCGTGTGTGTGTGATAAAGCCATGTTTAATGTTTGTGCGAGAATTGTCACATCAAGTTTAAATGATGTTAACGAATATATCGCAGCAAAATGAGTTTACAGCAAATTTATCTATTTTTTAGACAATTAATGTAAAAAGCTACATTACAACTGGCACATGTGTTATATGTGCTATATAAATAAAGTTGATTGATGGTGGAACAAATATTTATATGTTTTACATAACCATAATATATTAAAACATTAACACTTAATGTGAAATTAACCATGATTTCTCATACTAAACGTGCAATATTTTCCCTCGTCAGACCAATAGAAAATTTTCTACGTTGGTCAGTGTAGCTCATTAGTGTGTGCGTTTACGAAATTCGTCACATCAAGTTTACGGGCTGTCAAAAATATATTGCAGTAAAATGCATTTAAAGCAAATGTATAGTATTATCATTGGACAACTAACGTAAAAAGCTACATTACAACTGACAAATTTGTTATGTTTTATGCAGCACCGTCACTTCATCCCTGTTTAAAGCTGCTTGGCGGATCATCATCCCAGCCGGAAGTGATGTAGCCTACGCAATGTTGATGAAACCCGAAACATGTAATCGTGACATCCTCGTCGCAACAGATGCTCACAACGTGACAATTCTTGCAACAGACAGATTTTCGTAGAAGATTATTCCCTGACCGAAAATGAATCCCTCCAGGAGAAGCGAAAGTGATTGGCAGGGTCTGGTAAATGAGGTAGGAAACGCAGACATATTGATGCCTCACGCTCACTCTATGAATCATACCATCAGCACTGCAATACAGAGGTGCACAAATAAACCATATCAGGTGTTTTTCTATGAAAGCCACGACTAACGTTAGAGGTGTTGACAGTTTTAAGACGTAATTTAATTTTTTTTTTAAAACTGCTTATGCTATTTGCTGATTAACAGTCGCGTGAATTCGCTTACTGTAACCGTGTTTTGATACTGCATCTTGACAACTTTCTGCTTTATCGAATGGTAATGTCAGTACTTTTCTCGTTACATCTTTAAATTATTTCAATAGTACTAAATAAAATACGCAGTGTAAGACACAACATGATCGACGGAGGGATTAACTTAATCTTCCTCTTCGTCAACATCCTTGAAAATGAATCCAGGACATTTGTATGAAGCAATTCTTCAGATGGATTTAAATACAGTACAGGATAATTGAGGTAAAATTTGCTTTATAGTCGCACATTTGTTCTGTGACAACTTGTGACACGCTCCATGTAGTATTTACCATGGTACTTTGATTATTCGGTCTGAAATCACATGTAAGTATAATTTGAAAACAACATTAGCACTATTTAATTGACTGTGAACAATGTTGTTCTTCTATAGTCTTTGGCTGCTAAAATGATTTCCCTGTTTACCAAATAATATTCTAAAAATGTATTATTAAGGAGAAAGTTTGAATGTGTAAATATAAAACCAACTTTACCTCAATTACAGGATAACACATAAAATCGACAAATCATAGATGTGCACATTTAGCAGAGGTTTGTGTTTATTGTCATGAATGTATAATTTAGTAGAACCTTTACATCTAGACCAATTAGAGTAAATAACAGACCTTGTACTTTGTATGTATTTCCATAATATTTGGAATAAATGTAGGCTATATTGATCAGTCTGTGAACTTTAATATCCATTGCTGGGTGTGTTGTTACCAAATGTCTGGTTAATCCTTTAAAAAAATGTCAAAAATAGATTAATGGGGTCACAAGTTAACTTAATATTATTATAATCTAACTTAAATTGATAGGATGCAAAATCATTTTAATTTGGCTAAAACGGTTAATTATGTGGCAGTGGTGCAAATGAAATTACGGTAGTGGGTAGTGCAGTGGTTAGTGCTGTCGCCTCACAGCAAGAACGTCGCTAGTTCGAGTCCCGGCTGGGTCAGTTGGCATTTCTGTGTGGAGTTTGCATGTTCCTTGTGTTTGCGTGGGTTTCGTCCGGGCAGGGGTGCAACTGCATGTTTACTGAGGGGTATGCGGGTTCAAGTCATCTGGAAGTTCAAGTTTTTTTTCTTCATCAAAATTTCAAAGTTCTGAACACAACTGAAATAGTATGAAGTAGTAAAATTATAATTACACTAAGCATGTTAAGTCGCAAGGAATTACATCTTATCCCACCCCAAATTTCTTCTCAATTCCATTTTCCATTTGACATGCTTTGCTTTGCTTTTTTATAGATATACATGGGAGTCCTAAAGGGCAAAAGAACATAAAAATGCAATCACTTCCCACATGCATGTGAGAGGTGTAAGGGCTGTCTTTGCATGAACACTTGACTGAAACCGCTATTACACCTCTCACAAAGTGAAATATAAACGACTGTAAAATGTTTAGTGTTAAAAATAAACAGACAAACTGCCTGAAATGTTTTATTTTATCAAAATATCATGGGCCAACCTTTTTTGTAACTAAATTTAACTAGTTTTGAGCAAAAAAGTTACCAAAAGGCCTGATGTATCAAAATGATGTATAATAAATTTATAAAAACATGTATATGGTATAAAAATGGATCTTGATAAAAGGATAAATAAACATTTTAGTACCAAGAAATTTGAATATTCTACATATATTGACTATTTGTTTATGTGTCAGTTTGAACAGGGTTAAGAATCATTATAATCAAGTATATGAAATTGATATAGGGGAACTTTTTAATCCAAATATTATTTCCTATTTTGTCTGAAATATATTCATTAGGCCCACATGGAATCTGCGCGTGCAGAAATCTGCAGATTTCCACATATTTTTAGCCCATCATTGAGTCTATGTATTTGCTTGTGAATATGTGTGTAAATTTATATTTACTCAGTTTTTTAATTCATTTTACTAATATTATTGTAATAAAATAATAGCAATATTAAAATGTTCATATGATTTATTAACAATACAGTTGTTAAAGTAGTATTTTCTGCCTTTTAGTATATATATATATATATATATATATATATATATATATATATATATATATATATATATATATATATATATATATATATATATATATACATATATACATATATAAGATTTTAGTTAGGATAATCCTAAAATCATTCCGCATAGATCCGCAGATTTTTTACAAAATTCTCAGCAGAAATAACAAAAAAAGATGCTGTCTGGCCCTAATATTCAGGTCTGCACTTAGGTTATAAACACATTTTTAATTTTGGCAAAATAATTAATTAATTAATACTAAATAATAATAAATAAAGAGCATTTTCTTTATGCTCCATTTTCTTTATGCTCCATAGTGATAAAGACAATACGTACGATTTGAACTTGATACTTTTGAGATTCGGGCTTGTGAACAGACAAATACACTTAATAATAATATGTAAACGTGTTTTATTTTAAGCACAAATAATATTATCTTAAATGAGCATAAACAAAACTAATGTTTTCATTGCATTCTTAAAGTCACACCTGTGTTATCAAACAAAACTGTGGATCAAACTGAGATTCATTTGCTGCTCTTCACTAAATAACAATAGTAACTTTAATCAATATTAAAATGCAGTGAATACAAATTTTATCTTTTGAAGCTGACATTAAAAGTTGATTAAATTATGGTAATAATAGTAAGGGTTAAGCTTACCAATCTCTTATTATCCAGTTTGTCATGGCAGTTTTCAGTTTAAGCCATTGTTTGTTCTTTTTTCATTTTCTATTTTGCGCTCCACATCTCTTCATTCTCTCCATTTTGAACATGTGACTGTAACCGAGCAACGGATCAATCAAATGGTCAACGAAGGGGGAGGGGTGGTATAATTTTTTATTTAATAAAATACAATATTATATTCATATAAAATGCAGGCTAAACATTTTTAACCAAAAATATTTATTTATTTTTATTATTTGAAACTTTAAATAAGGATAATTTAAAAAATAGTTTTGGCAAAATGGCGCCCACCCAAGTCCAAAGACATGTGGTGTAGGTGAGTTGAATATACTAAATTGGCCGTAGTGTATGTGTGTGAATGTGAGAGTGTATAGGTGTCTCCCAGTATGGGTTGCAGCTGTAATGGCATCCGCTGTGTAAAACATATGCTGGATAATTTGGCGGTTCATTCCGCTGTGGTGACCGCTGATGAATAAAGGGACTAAGCTAAAGGAAAATGAATGAATGGTAAATTATGGTTCATTATTTCAATCTTTATATTTCTGTGAAAAGATTGAAACCTGAAATGTCTCATAATTTTAGTATCAATAGAAATGTCTACATTGTAAGTATTTAAAATGTACAATTCTGTCTTGGAGTCAAATCTGAGGGGATTTTGCTGGAAAATGGACTCTAACATTGCCAGAAGCCACTTTGTTTTGTTTTTTCTGCAGTGGTGACTAATGCATTGAGTTGAAGTAATAAAAACCCTATTGTTTTCTTTCTGTGCCCAGTTCCTGGTGTGCAAAAGAAAGCTGGAGAGTAAGAAGGAGGCACTGCTGATTTTATCGAAAGAACTGGACACCTGCCAGCAGGAAAGGGATCAGTTCAAACTGATGGCAAACCAGCTCCGTGAGCGCCACCAAGGCCTGAAGAAAAAGTACAGAGAGCTCATAGTATGTCTTCTCTTCTCCTATTCTATGTTATTCTTTTAAATTATATTTAAGTTAATTAAACACTAATGTAGAAGTGGAAAAGTAAAATCCAGCACATAAGTTGAAGTACGATCGATTTGTTAAATGGCTTTCCTTAAAATTAGAGATTTAAATGTCAGAAAATTTGTTAATTTACTGTTCAGTTTGCGTTACAATATAATTGTAAATGTGCTATATAAATAAACATGACTTAAACTGATCTGAATTAAATATACATTTAAATTATGCTTGCATGGGACCAGCTTTGTGATGCATGTTTGAGAAATAGTTTATATGTTAACTGCTTAACTGTTTTCTATCTTTTTGTCTAATTGACAGGACGGTGACCCCTCTCTGCCACCTGAAAAGAGAAACCAAGTATGCTTTTCTCCTGTTCGAATATGTGACCCAGGACGACAAAACCAGCCTGTTGTTATAATAGCCAAAAATACACTGTAGGGGTCAAAATTAGTTTTATTTTATGCCAGAAATCATTAGAAATTTAAGAAAACGATCAATAAATATATCAAAACTAAATTTTTGATTAGTAATATGCATTCCTAAGCACTCAATTTAGACTCATTTAAATGCAATTTTATCAATATTTACATTTTTATTGAATCCTCAGATATTCTAATAGCTGTGGCTCAGCCAAATAATGTCCATTTCCAACAAACCATACATTAATTAAAGCTCATTTATTCAGCTTTCAGATGATGTACAGCGGGGAAAATAAGTATTAAACACATCATGTTTTTACCTGGAAATAATATTTCTGAAGGAGCTGTTAATATGGAATTGAACCAGATTTTTAAAAAAACCCAAACTATACAAACATAAAAATAAACAAAACAAAAAAAATCTGAACATTAGTTACTAACACCAATGGAATGACACAAGGAGAAAGTATTGAACTACTAAAATGTATTTAATACTTTATATAAAAGGCTTTTTTTGGTGATGGCAGCTTAAAGACGCCTCTCAAATGGACAATGAAGTCACATGCATTGCTCAGGTGTGAGTTTTTCGCAGATTTCAACAGGGTGTAAAAATCTTGATGATTCTGTGGGTCTCGTCTATCAAATCTGATCTTTGTTTTGTATTTCTATTGGATTCAAGTCAGGTGATTGGCTGGGCCATTCTACAGCTTGGTTTTCTTTCTCTGAAAGCATTTGAGAGTTTCCTTGGCTGTGTTTTGGATCAGGGTCTTGCTGAAATGTCCACCCTGGTGTCATCTTCAGCAGCCTGCTAATGTAGATGTTAGACTGAAGCAGCTAATAATAATTTACAATGATGAAGGGCAGAGGGTTGCTGAATAACTGAGAGATTTCAGCTGCTGTCTGGGCTTTCACTGCCTTTCTACACCTCCCTTCATGTGTTCAATACTTTTCCCCTGTGTCATTCCATTTTACTGCACATAACTTCATTTGTAAACTAATTAGATTTGTTTTCTTTGCATATATGGAATTCTTCGGTTGTTATCAACATCCGGTGAAAATTTCAAGTAAACAGCACCTTTAGTTATATGTTTTCTGAGAAAAATGGTCACGTGTTCAATGCTTCTTTTCCCCGCTGTATAGATCTCAATTTCAAATTACTGACAATTACGACTGATTTTGTGGTCTAGGGTCACAAATGCCTCATTGGATGCCTCTGTTAGATGCTGATTTATATGTGGTAAAAATCCATATACCTTGTTAAGTTGATATCTACATGTCATTTGTTTGTATTATGCATTGAAATGTGTTGTAGAATGGATGTTTAACTTGCCACAGGTCAATCTGGCCCAATTACTGAGAGACTCACGAGAACACAACAAACAGCTGAGCGAGGAGCTGAAAGAACTGAAGCAGCGTTTAGCCGAGGTGCATGGTGATAACAAGGTACGGGCTCCACTTCAAACACAGGTCATGACATTTCTTTGCTTGACTCAATCATGTGTAGATGTTTGCAAAGTGAAATGTGAAGTGACAGTTTGATCAGGGTATTATATTGACATATGCAGTGTTTTCATCCCACAGCTGCTGAGGATGACCATCGCAAAGCAGCGTTTGGGGGACGAAGAGGTGGGAACTCGACATTTTCCAGCCCACGAGAGAGAAGATCTCGTTCAGCAGCTGGAAAGAGCTCGAGAACAGGTGCGTTGCTCTCAGCATTCTTCACATGTCGAGTTTGATTCAAACTTTGGATTTAAAAGTTACACTTGTGTTGTTTTTTTTGTTAGAATAAAATCGCTCCTTTTCCAGACTGTTTTACTGTGTTTCTGAAAAAAGATATATACGGTGTAAAATACGTAATAGGAGAACATTCATGCACACTGGCGATGAACATATTTTGCCGACATGTGTATTTGCTGTCTACCAGTTATGTAATGGTCACACGAGAGCGGCTTGGCGAATCTGGGAATGATACACAATAGTATAAAAGACCAATCAGTTGGGCCAGACAGAATCTGCTGACATTTTTTAAATATTTCTGCGCGGAATATTGTAAAAAATATGTGGATTTAAAGCGTAATGTTAAAAAAATTATACATTTTAACTTTTATTTAATGTTTACAATGCAAATCCTATTAGATCCATTTATTTGGCAAACAAAGCAAGTCTCTCATATAACATATCTACCATATATCTACTAAAAGACAGAAATCATTACTTTTAAACTGTATTTTAAGTAAATCATATAAACGTTATCATATTAGTCAGTAATATTACTAAAATTATATAAAAAAACGTAATAAATATAAATTTACACACAACTAAATAAATAGACTCAATGATGTGCTGAAAATCTGCGGATTTCTGCGCGCACAGATTCCGTGTGGGCCTACCAGAGAACGACCATGCCTTCATTATGCATTTCAGTTTGTGTTTATACTGAAACCGAACACTAGCGTTTACAAAATAAAAGTCTGTCAATGCCAAGCTCTCAAAAAGTGTTAAATTAGACACTTGCATCAAAATTGTTCAGAACTTTTTGAATGATGCAATAAAAAAATGGTCTGTTCTGTGTCCTAACCTTATGGTGTTGTAGACTGAAGCGCTGGAACAAAGCTTGAAGGCAGCCACGGATGAACTTCAGGATGTGAGAGCAGAGCGTAATGTGTACCAGGAGAAAGCTCACAGACTAAATATGGAAATTAACCACATCTTGGGCAGCCATGAAAATCGAATCCTGGATATAGATGCTCTGTGTATGGAGAACAGGTCAGTGTTTTGCATCTGTAATATGTCAAATAATTATACCATGTACGCAGAGATTTATTATTAAATGGGTATTTAATGTGAATGTGGTGTGAATATAGAGTGCTGAAAATGAGACATGTTTGCATGTCAGCCATTTTATAAATGTTAGCATCACCCTTGTTCTCTTGATAAAACCCAGATTTTTTTTCCTGTGAACGTCACCATCAGCAAGTGTACAACAACTTTCAAAACACCAGGGTGTAAAAGCAGACTAGCGAGTTGATGGTTTTTTCATTTTGGTGTGAACTGAAGTCATTTATTTGCCAACATCTATAGTCTCATTCAGTCACTTGTTAGCAACCACCTTACTTCATGACACAAGTAAAAGCTTTTTAAACAATCATAAAATATAATTTACTAACATTTTTGTCAAAGAATACAATGTCAAATTATCTTGAGCTTGTGTTTATGCCTTATTTCAAGCATTTAACCAAAATTCAATTTGATTATTTAAAAAACAAGCTAATTTAGGCTCAAGGTTATAAAATGCTAACTCGATTCCACGTTTTTAGCCTTTTAGCATTCAGATTTGTAGTATGACTGACCTCTAGTGGTGTTGTGGGAACATAACAATCAGTGATGTGACAAACATGTTCATCTGATGTTGTTACTGCTAATTTTAGCTAGTCATGCCATATGTTATCTGAATATCAAGTCTTCAGAATATCTTTTAATGGTCATTTTGTTGCTTTAGATATCTTCATGAGCGGCTCATGCAGCTTCAGGAGGAGGTCAGTCTCCTCAAATCAAACGTCATGAAGTACAAGGTATTTATTGCACACTTACATGCTCATAAACAATTCACTTGCATTATTTTGGGGATTCATTTAATCCTACATTCTTATGTAAAGAATATAATCCTGTATTTTATTTCAGAGTGCTTTGGAAAGCAAAAAGAACTGCAAAGTCTACGGCAAGTCCAACAGCAGTGCTTTAACAGGCGTCCTCTCTGCTAAACAAGGTAAAACAAGACACTTATTTAGAATACAAACCACACAAACAATATTTTATTTACAGGTAATTGTTGTACTGTGTAGATGTTAAGGTCCAGCTAATGTGTTAACAGTTCAAGAGCTGCTGCTGTCTGAGGAGAATGGCTGCAGTCTCCCAGTCACTTCACAGTCTATTAGTGACCTGAAGTCTCTGGCCACTGCTCTGCTGGAGACCATTCATGAGAAGAACATGGTCATACAGCATCAGCGGCAAACCAACAAGTATGTCTGTCTGTCTGTCTGTCTGTCTATCTATCTATCTATCTATCTATCTATCTATCTGTCTGTCTGTCTGTCTGTCTGTCTGTCTGTCTGTCTGTCTGTCTGTCGGTCAGTCCTGTTTGTCTGTGTCAGTCGGTCCTGTCTGTCTGTCTGTCTGTCTGTATGTCTATAAAAAAATTCTTATTGGGTGAACTTAATTTAATTGAGGTCAGTCGGTCGTATATGTTTCCAGATTCCATTTGTAAACATTTTTCCAATGTATTTGTCATTTGTATTAGTGTTTTTTTAAAGATATATTTTACATTGTATCACAAATTTATTTAATTTGATTGATTTCGTGCAGTTGCCAAGATAATCTTTCTCAATTTTGTTTAATTTAAAAAACATTTTTTACGCACCCTAAAGTCATCCAATGTAATTTTCCTTCAGTTAAAAAAATAAAGAAATTTTGGTTAAAAATGTGGTCCTTGAAGATTTGTAATATGCAAGTCAATGCCTACTGCCACTCTGAGAGTCAAAACAAACAAACAAAAACACACAACCTCAATATATTGTCAGAAGCCACAAATGTTATTTTCTTTACTACATGTACATTTCTTTGACTCTCAAAGTGCTTTGTTTTTATTGATAGTGTATTTACAGGAACCAGAGAGCAAAATTCAGTAACACTCTTTCTATACATTCTAAGACCTCATCGCCACTTTAGGCTTCAACGTGCAACATTGGCAACTTACAGTATTTTCTAAATACCGATTGTATGAAACGAATCCTAACCTAAAACATTATTTACATAAAGAATCCAAATGCTAATCCAGCAGGTGACGCCTATAGAACTGCAGTAAACAAAGCAGCGTGCTGACAAATCTAGCAGGATTTTATCGATTTCATAAACTACACAGCATCCCCATTCGCAGATTAAATTCAGGCAAACATTAGCATACAGCTATACATTGCATAATCGAATTATATAACTTTGAACACCTTGTAAAATAGCATTTAAGACTTTATAATACTTCAGGGCCTTAAAAATCTCTAAATTGATTTATTAACTTTTAATAATTTTTAGGACTCTGCTAAAGTGTTCTACTGACAAAAAGCAAATCTTGGGTATCTTATATTATTAAATAGAAATTTTACAAAATATTGTCGAAAAATCTAATTAGCAATTGGTTTGTGTCTATCTGAACAGGATCCTGGGTAACCGAGTGGCAGAACTGGAAAGAAAGTTGAAAACATTAGAGGTTTCTGGGTTGTGGAGTCTGCCAGGTAAACATTAAACACAATGCTATGCGGCTCATTTTTTCGAACTACATTTTACATTTGTGCGATAGTTTTTTCTTTTTTTAACATATTTACCCTGCTTATTTCTTATTTCTAAGTAACTTTTTGAATTGTTCTCTTATTTCTGCTTTCCGCTTTCTTCTTTCAACTTTTTGGAGGCATCACCTACAATGTGTCTCTTGGACTTGGCAGTATGTTTGATATTTCAGTATATTTATGCCTTTTCACCTTTCTACATTCCCCAAACTAATTCTGTCTCTATTAGCCTTACTGTTAAACAACACAATGCAGCAGTCATTTATAATAGTTGTGTATTTGTTGACTTACAGGAAGGAAAGCTGTTATTGTCTTGAGTGACTCTCAGCACGTCCAGTCCACCACAGAGCAGTCAGTCCATCTAACACCAGAGTCAATGGGTGAGTTGCTGACCAGAGTGCACCATAAAGGACCAGATAAGCATAGTTTGTGTGTGTATATATATTAAATATACACCAAAACCAAGTGTGAATTAAATATACACTTAAAACCAAATGTGAAGGGGAAGGGCTTCAAAATTTACCCCTTAGAAATGGGACAGCACTACAGCACCTGCACACGTCATCATATGTCATGGCGATCTCTTACTTCATATGAGATGAGACGATAACGAGTGCTTTAGTTATTCTAGTTGTGTTATTTTTGGTATTTATCTTCAGGAAATCACTGAAGGCATATATTATTATGTTATCATAACGATCTAATGTGGTAATAAGATCATAACAAAACTGCCTATTTCCACAGTGACCATATTCATTCATGTAAACACACCAAAAAAAAACAATATACAGGAGTTATTATTAGGGATTATAGATAGCGAAATGTAGCGTTTTTTTATTTTAGGTTTTTTTTTTTTTTTTTTTTTTTTAAAGGGCACCTATGGTGAAAAATCTACTTTTCAAGCTGTTTGCACAGACATGTAGATGTAGTGTATAGACAGTCATATTGGGGTGAAATAAACTCACCCAGTCCTTTTTTTTTTTCAAATTTAATGACATAAAAACGGTGGACCAATTGGAGCGGTTTTTAGATCAACCGCAACTTGACGTAGGAGTGCGGTCCCCCCGCCCACCGAATTGATTGACAGTTGTGCGTATTAACATGTCCCGGTAGTCACGTGTATAATCATATCAACAAGACCAGACGTGCGCAAAGCAACCGGGAATAAAAGGTCTGTTCAGTTCACTAGAATCATCAATCATCATCAAATGTGATCAAGAGTAAGTTTCACATGTTTAAAATGTTTTAAAACAGAGCATGTGTGTAATAAATTACAGCGATTTAGCTTAGCTTTACTTCATCAGCACAGCCGCGTGTCAGAACAATTATAAAGGAAGACGCTTCAATCCCGCTTTGTGAATGTTAAATTAACATAACAGATATCCATACAGCAGTAAGGATTAACCTGTATCCGTGCAAACCCATATGCGTGCAAAGAGAGTGCGAGCTAAACGCGTGCACTGTCTGTCTGTGTCTCTCTCTCTCTCTCTCTCTCTCTCTCTCCCTCTCTCTCTCTGTGTGTGGGTGTCTGCCCTATTAGTGGGTGTCTGCACTATGTGTGCTATGTGTGCACAAATACTGATTGGTAAAGGTCTTACTGTAGTATTTCTCACAAACGCGACATGAGATCTGCTTCCTGAGGCAGCCGAGGGCGGCGATTGAGGCATGTTGCTGACAGGCACGTGGGAACGGTGGGCGGCGAGGACTAGCCTTAATGGCCCAGTACAAAAAAACAGCAACCAAGTTTTACCGGTTATAATACAGACACTACAGACAGCTATAACAAATATTCTGATGGGTGTTTTGAGCTGAAACTTTACAGACACATTCTGGGAACACAAAAGCCTTATCTTAAATCTGGAAAAAGGGGTAACCTATGTGCCCTTTAAGAAAGCACGACGGTAAATCACAAACACGGTTATGAATATATTAAAACATGTTTTTTTTTTGTAAAAATTCGTAATGACAAAAAGTTTGTGGATCTCCTTCCGGATGCAGCTATACTGCCGTTGTGGCTGGTGTATTTTGGGAAATTTTTGGATGCCTTGAGTGTGGCCCTAAAAATCTCCTTTTGAAGGGCTATCTACGCCTTCAAGCTAAAGAGAATTGGGACACCCCTACCCCTTCACATGAACGTGCAAAGTTAGGGGTAGGGGTAAGGGGAAGGGTTAAGGAGTAGAATTGGGATTTGGCCTAAACAAGGCCCATTAACCTTCATTTATCAAATAATCTGACCATTATTAAGCTGTTCAAAAGACAAAATTCAAGTTCTTACACCTATTTGAGAATCGGAATATCAGATATTTCACAATACAATTACTGTAGGACGTTTGCCAATATTTGCAGAAAAGGGGAAAAAAGAGATAAATCTGCAATAATAAAAAGAACTATATATTAATACATCATTGAGGTGGCGGTGTGTCACGTGATAAACATGATGCGTCGTCATGGGAACTTTAATGTGATGCGTTCTAAATGATGATCACAATAAAAAAACTCACGCAGGGGGCTCAGCAGGAGTGTTTAGGACTTAAACACTAACATTTTTTAAAATGAATCTCCTACAGATGCATATGCAATAAGGTCAGCCTAAAAAAAATGTGTTCCCTTTTATCAAGTCATCTACCCCACTCCTTTTATTACTATTCTTTCACTGTGTGTCTTTTAATTTTTTTAATGTCAAAACAGATTTTGCACTGGCCCAAGCTGTTAAAACGATTATTTCTAAAAGATGATAGTGATTGGTCGTTCTTCATTTTGAACAAATCTTTAGTATGACTCAAGAATGATGATTCCTCGGAGTGATTCATTCATTTAGTAGATTAGTTCCTTTTTCGAGATTTGATCTGTTCATTTCTCAAGTCCTCGGGTGTCACATGATGAACGAATGACTCAATTCAATTAAACTCAATTAATCTTTATTTCTATAGTGCTTTTTCAATGTAGATTGTGTCACAGCAGCTTAACATAGAAGATTACAGTAAATTGAAACTGTTTCAGTCCAGTTTTCAGAGTTAAAGAACGAAAGGTGAACTAATCATGGCTCCTTTCGGCTTAGACTGTGTGCATTGGTTAAGCTTATATGGGACTGTCTCTGTGACTTGAACAAACTACGTAAATTTGAAGAGCTGAGCTGACATAAAGACCAGGTAAACAATAAATGATTGTTTTCTCTTTCTTATAGCATTCTAGTTAGCAAATTCTAGGAAATTGAACCAAATTAACGAAATGACTCGAAAAAAGATTCGTTCATCTCAATGAACGTGACTCAAAGGTCTGAGTCAGTAAAATAATCTGAACTTCCCATCACTAAAAAATGACAT
Organism: Danio aesculapii; assembly: GCF_903798145.1. Taxonomy (NCBI): domain Eukaryota; kingdom Metazoa; phylum Chordata; class Actinopteri; order Cypriniformes; family Danionidae; genus Danio; species Danio aesculapii. Next base: position 20,987,573 of record NC_079435.1, on the reverse strand, counting down.
TAACTTGCTATCATTCTCTTTTTAGTAGGAGATGAAGAGATTGTTACCGGAGAAGAGGTCACCGAAGACACCGGACTCAGCACAGACTTTAGCCAAGATGAATGTCAAGCCGTGGCAGTGGAGCTAAACCAAAAGGCTGACTATTTTACCCACACATATTCAGTCTCACCAACTCCACAAGTCAGTACTCCTGCAGAAAACATCCAGCCGGTGGAGATCATGCAGAGTAAAACCCTCACTCGCTGTGACTCTCAGAGATTTGTGTGTCCTGCTGAGAGATCAGAACAACACAATGAAGATCTCCAAAGCAGCGGACATCTGTCGATGAGCACAGAAGTGTCTATTAAAGCTTCAGAAGAACAGGCTGTGGAGAATGATAATCTCTCCGGGGACTGCGAAAGTCAAGGTGCATTAGAGGACAGTCAGCCTGTGACATCAGAGACCTCTAGCAGCTTTGACTGTACTTCAGGATCTGAGTCTTGCACAGCAGAACAGCAAACGGAGCGGTCGATTGAAGAAGAAACAGAGCATGCTTCCCTAAACACAAGTCCTCCTGAACAAACTTCACCACACCAGGAATGTCCTTCTTCATGATGTTAAAAACTCTCAAGAGCATTCGCGAAAGCACCTCCATTTATTTAAAGTCCATCACTTAAATTAAGTGTCTGATTCACAATGAAAAACGTTTTGAATGTATAAATTAGGTCTTCATCTTCTCAGTTAAGCTGAAAGCAAGGTATAGGTTGACCAAAACACGAGATGGTAAAACCAGCAAGCTGATTATTCAAATCTGTCATATCTAATATGGAACTTTTCTATCATCTGAGATCATTCGGTGGTTGAATCCCACTATCACGACACTACCAGCAAGTTTGTTTTCTTTATTTTCCCTAACATTATTGTGAAAGCATACAAAATTATTTCATCTTTATCTATTTCAACCATTTAAGCATCTTTGCCATTGCTTTAGATGTATTTTGAGGGCAAGATGTAACTTTTCCCTCTAAAACCACAACATACAGTTCTTGTTCATATCCATAATGTATTTATTTACTCTTTTGTTTATTCAGCTACTTATTTTATTTATTCATTATGGAGTTAAGCGTATATTTATTTAATTTCATGTGTATTTATTATTATTTGTGATCTTGATGATTGTAATAGTGCTTGATCTGTGATGGTGTAAAAATCATTCTCTGTAGATCACCTGATATTACACTAATGTGGTGTAAAATTAAAACAATCACCAGTGTGAATGCTTAAATCATATTCATTTATGCTCGAAAGCTCTGCACTGCAAAACTTTAAGGATTTTGACATGTTCTGCTGCTGTTTTGTGTCTAAACCTCTCTTTTACTGTCTATGGTCTAAACGCGGCTATTGCATCAGCTTCCTTATTTGTGTTTATCTGACCTGGTGGTTGTATGTGTACTGAAGGCCACGGATTATTAGTCCGTGTCCTCACGTCAGCGCGCTTTATTGAAATAAAGTTTAACGTTCGGGATTACAAACACCACTCTTGTTGTGAGGACACGTAATTTTTTGTCTTCAGGTAACCAAACGGTCAGGCTGGGCCTATTTTGAAAATTGGCGGCATCTTACCTGCGTAGCTTACCACGCCGTCATTCGGAAACGTTGGCCATTCCTTTATCTCATGAAGGTAAGTAAGATATTGCCTATGGACAGTCTTTAATATCTAAAATATATTTCAGCGCTTAAACAATTACCATATTTTACAATTCACGTTCACAAGTATACCGATATGCTGTCATTATTATTATCAACCAAGAAATAACGTTGGCCTAAATTCAACACACAGGCGTCTCTGCAAAATATTGTAACATATACAGCATTAGTTTTTAGTTAGCAGCTAAGTTGAATATTGGAAGAAATCGCTCACCTAAAAGATTTATGAGGGCTAGACAAGGCAAGACGAAATTTTGTCCAAAGGTCGTTGTTCAGATTCCTTTTTGTGTAGACCTCTCTGTAACGTGTTGTTTTTGTTAGATTTTTCAATTGCTTAAAAATTACTACGTAATTTGCTAATGTTATTTTAAGAAATAATAGAAGTAAGTTATAGCTAAGTTTTAGTAGAAGTAACGTCTTCAGAGCGTAATGAGGTCCTGAAGCTGATAGGCGTGTGAGCAGGAGATAGATAGATAGATAGAAATACAGACAGATAGATAGATAGATAGTTAGATAGATAGAAATACAGATAGATAGATAGATAGATAGAAATACAGACAGACTGACAGACAGATAGACAGATAGATAGATAGATAGATAGAAAAACAGATTGATAGATAGAAATATAGATAGATATATAGATAGAAATACAGATATATATATATATATATATATATATATATATATATATATATATATATATATATATATATATATATAAAGACGGATATAGAAAGACAAACAGACAGACATAAATAGACCAAAATACAGATAGATAGATAGATAGATAGATAGATAGACAGATAGATAGATAGATAGATAGATAGATAGATAGATAGACAGATAAAAATACAGACAGATAGTTGGTTTAAATAGTAAATGTTAATGGTTTATTTTTCAGCATGTGTGAGGCTCACGTCTAATGATTTGGCGCCCTCTAGTGACTGTATTTAAAATCGCTGTGAGGAAAAAAGATTCTGACATACCAGTAATTCCATACACGGTGGACTGAGCTTTCTAGAGTAAATGAAATGTTAAACAGACGAATGCAGTTTTCACCTTTCTATATTTATTGTTGAATACAGAGACTGCACATCAAATTGACCGTCAGAGAGAGTGCAGATTCCCAGATGGAGATGAAACTGGTAAGCCAACAATAAATGCACTCTATATATTTTAAATATAGGGGCTTTATTAACAGCAACCTTTAATACAAACAAATCTCTTCCACTGCAGCAAAACAAATAACTACTATGCAATCTAAGCCTTCAGTGCAGAGTGCGCCGACACTGTGATCAATACAGACAGAAGATTATGTTCTGTGCTTACAAAACCAATTGAAAAACGGCTCATTTAAAATGTAATAATCAACAATTCCACATTATATTCGATTATTGGAATTAACGTAGCCCAGAAATATTTGTCTTTGGAATAAATGAGAATTTTTTTCTGTAAATTTGCTTTAATAGTATCATAAATAGAATACAAGAATAGTTAATAACAGAAGTCCACAATACATACAAAACGTTTTTATTGTTACTTCAGACAACTTAGAAAAACACACAGACAACACATAAACAAGCTTGTCCTGCCTACAACGTATTTACACCATGCTCTATGTTTTCTGCAAATATTTACATTCAATATGTACATTAAGTGGAATTGAAAAACACTTGCCACGCTAAGATTTAAGAGCAATAACAATACCACTATTGATAGTAACGACAATATATACGTGTGTGTGCACATATATACACTGCGAAGTCTGAAATGACAGATAACAGAAGAACACATATATAAAAAAGTATAAACTGAGGTGTTACGTGTGGTTATCGTGTGTGTGTTGAACACAGTTCTGATACAGATTTGATGGATGAATGAATGCAGAGCAAACATGTGAAACAAACGAATCATTCATATAGTAACAGAACGTTGATTTCTCAGCGCAGAACTAGCTACCGATCAACATCTGCAATGAAATGCAAGTTAAAATCATAGCTTAACTATGTTTATTAACAACCCTTAGGGATTGAAATGAATGGAACATTTTAGCAAATAAATAAATAAATCCTGACCCTCATGTTGTTCCAAACTTGTTTCACTTTCAAGGAATACAAACGGAAATATTTGGAATAATATTCTGCTCGCTTCTATTAATGCGATTACGATTATAAAGGATCGTTCACTCAAACCTCACACTGGTCTGACAACGTGAGTGAACTATTTATATAAAATCGAGTAAAGCTTAAGATAATAGGACAGTAAAAATGCAAAATGGCATTTATGAAACTTATTCATGGAATTAATCATGTTGGACATTTCAAAATGGCAATGGAGCAAAGATGGCAGACTAAATTTGAAGTTGGATGATATTTTTATCCTCTATTTTTCATGCATATTTCTTCGTTTTATTAAAAGTCATGGCAGAAAAGTGGTCTCTACGAATGTGAAAACAACTGAGGTTTGACTCCCATGAAGGCACAAGATGCTCAGTCTGCCGGAGGGAGAACGTATGGAGCCAGATCAGTCACAAAAATAATACATTTACAATTTAAAATTCATACATGCACAGCACAATTCACATTTATTAAAGCCAATTGGTAAATTCAAATCAATTCATAAATACAACACACAATTTCTGAAAATTATAAATATTTTGAACAAATGAACTGGATTTGTGTATTTACGAATCGCGTTTTGAATTTACGAATTGGATTTGTGCATTTACAAAATGCGTTTTGAATTTACGAATTGGATTTGTGCGTTTACGAATCGCGTTTTGAATTTACGAATTGGATTTGTGTATTTACGAATCGCGTTTTGAATTTACGAATTGGATTTGTGCATTTACAAAATGCGTTTTGAATTTACGAATGGGATTTGTGCGTTTACAAATCACGTTTTGAATTTACGAATTGGATTTGTGTATTTACGAATCGCGTTTTGAATTTACGAATTGGATTTTTGTATATGGGAATTGTGTTTTGAATTTACCAATTGGATTTGTGTATTTACAAATCGCGTTTTGAATTTACAAATTGGATTTGTGTATTTACGAATCGTGTTTTGAATTTACAAATTGGATTTGTGTATTTACGAATCGTGTTTTGAATTTAAAAATTGGATTTGTGTATTTACGAATTGCCTTTTGAATATACTAATTGGATTTGTGTATTTACGAATCGCGTTTTGAATTTACGAATTGGATTTTTGTATATGGGAATTGTGTTTTGAATTAACCAATTGGATTTGTGTATTTACAAATCGCGTTTTGAATTTACCAATTGGATTTGTGTATTTACAAATCGCGTTTTGAATTTACAAATTGGATTTGTGTATTTACGAATCGTGTTTTGAATTTACAAATTGGATTTGTGTATTTACGAATCGTGTTTTGAATTTAAAAATTGGATTTGTGTATTTACGAATTGCCTTTTGAATATACTAATTGGATTTGTGTATTTACGAATCGCGTTTTGAATTTACAAATTGGATTTTTGTATATGGGAATTGTGTTTTGAATTAACAATTGGATTTGTGTATTTACAAATCGCGTTTTGAATTTACCAATTGGATTTGTGCATTTACGAATTGCCTTTTGAATATACCAATTGGATTTGTGTATTTACGAATTGTGTTTTGAATATACCAATTGGATTTGTGTATTTACGAATCGCGTTTTGAATTTACAAATTGGATTTTTGTATATGGGAATTGTGTTTTGAATTAACCAATTGGATTTGTGTATTTACGAATTGTGTTTTGAATTTAAAAATTGGATTTGTGTATTTACGAAATTGCCTTTTGAATATACCAATTGGATTTGTGTATTTACGATTCATGTTTTGAATTTACGAATTGGATTTTTGTAAATGGGAATTGTGTTTTAAATTTCCAAATTGGATTTGTGTATTTACGAATTGGGTTTTGAACTTACAGATTGAATTTTGTAAAAAATGTTGTGTTTGTGGATGTATGAATAATAATTTGTAAATGTATTATTTTTTAGACTGATCTTGTTCCATAGAACGAAGCCATTCAGACTTTCAAATATCATCTACATTAAAGCCAGCAAAAGAGGAAGAAAGAAAAAACAAACACGGTACAATCGGTACAATGTGCAGATAAATAAAAAGTTAGTGTTCTTTCGTTGTAGCTGCAACAGTATTTTCAAAAAGTACACAAGACAAGTGTGCATTCAGTCTCAAATCGTACCTTTTTTCCCTTTTACACACACTGAACACAAAATCAGCATCATATTAATTAAAGCATTGGTACTGTGACTGTAGCATATGGATATTTTCGATTAGCACCTCTTAACGTCCTTTATCTACATCTGCTGTTTCTCGACGACTGGGCTCTCAGCAGACGGACAGCAAAGGTGGACTCTGCCTCTGCTGGCTTTTCTTCAGCAGCTGTATTCGGTTGTGGCAGTAGAATTTAACTGCCCTCCAGTCGCGGTGGTTGGTGACCAGCAGAGGGCAGAGCTCCAGGCACCGCTCGCAGTCTGCTTTGGCGGGCACACGCAGCTCCATGATGTTTTGCACCAGGTGGGTCTCGACAGCTGCCCGCTCCGCTTCAGACCAAGGCCGCTTCAGTACACCACGTTTACCTGAGAGTGAGAGGAGAATGCGTGTTAATCATTAGTCCTGTACAAACACTACAGAGAGACTCGCTCCCATTCCCTCAGGCACACACATACAGGTTTGTTTTTGTGAATTGCAAGGACAATCCATAGGCATAGGGGTTTCTATACTGTACAGTGTTTTTTTTTTTTTTTTTTAATTGCCCAAAAACAGCCCTACTCCTTACAGGAAACTAGTTATACTTTCTAAAAACATTACATTTTATAATTTATTTGATAAATGGAGACATAGACAATGTCTACATAAATTACCTTTTCCTTGTAATACATATGTCATAGTGATGTTATTATACTGTCCTTATACATTCACCGGCCACTTTATTAGGTTCACCTTTCCAACTGCTCGTTCACGCAAATTTCTTATTAGCCAATCACATGGCAGCAACTCAGTGCATTTAGGCATGTAGACATGGTCAAGACGATCTGCTGCAGTTCAAACCGAGCATCATAATGGGAAAGAAAGGGGATTTAAGTGACTTTGAATGTAGCATAATTGTTGGTGCCAGACGGGCTAGTCTGAGTATTACAGAAACTGCTGATCTACTGGGATTTTCATGCACAACCATCTCTAGGGTTTACAGAGAATGGTCTGAAAAAGAGAAAATATTGGTCAAATAATGGCCGGACTAGTTCCAGCTGATAACTCAAATATCCACTCATTACAATCGAGGTATGCAGAAGAGCATCTTTGAACGCACAACCATCCAACCTTGAGGCAGATAGGCTACAGCAGCAAAAGACCAGCAGGTGCCACACCTGTCAGCTAAGAACAGAACATTTGCGCAGGGTAACCAAAATTGGACAATGGAAGATTGGGAAAACATTGCCTGGTCTGATGAGTCTCAATTTCTGCTGCAACATTCAGATGGTAGGGTCAGAATTTGGCTTCAACAGCAGAAAAGCATGGATCCATCCTGTCTTGTATCAATGGTTCAGGCTGGTGGTGGTGGTGCAATGGTGTGGAGGATATTTTCTTGGCACATTTTAGGCCCCTTAGTACCAATTGCGTATTGTGTTAACGCCACAGCCTACCCACAGTGTACCCATCTTCTGATGGCTACTTCCAGCAGGATAACGCACCACATCATAAAATGTGAATCATCTCAGACTGGTTTCTTGAACATGACAATGAGTTCATTGTACTCAAATGGCCTCCACAGTCACCAGTCCTCAATCCAATAGAGCACCTTTGGGATGTGGTGGAATGAGAAATTTGCATCATGGATGTGCAGCCGACAAATCTGCAGCAACTGTGTGATGCTATCATGTCAAAAAGGACCAAAATCTCTGAGGAATGTTTCCAGTACCTTGTTGAATCTATAACATGGAGGATTAAGGCAGTTCTGAAGGCAAAAGGGGGTCCAACCTGGTACAAGTAAGGTGCACCTAATAAAGTGGCTAATGAGTGTATATATATATATATCACAAAAGAAATGCACATACACATATCTACACGCTCACTCATTCACACTCTCACAGTCCCACACACACACACACACACACACACACATACTCTGACACACAGATTATTGAGCCATAGCTGTGTTTGAAGATGGCCTGGGTAAAAATCCAAATTTTGGTTCAAAACTAAATATGTAAATGTTACCGTCAAAACGTTCCTGCTTACATTTTAACAAAGCATTAATAATTGTATTGAGATAAACATCTCCTTCACACATCATCGTCATTGTATCCATTCTGCAGTGAACCCTAATTAAAGAATTACAGCTTTACATGATGGCGCATGCAATTTCCCATTAGTCATACATGTAAGAGATTTGGTTTTTGTGTTAATAAACCTAAACTTGTCTGATGTTGTTGATCCTTAAAATACAGCATACTGTACTGGAATGTATGACTGTATGAATATATGAATCCATGACTGCCAAATATCTATTTGTTACCATGACGTGCATTTGCAATTAGATTATCAAACGAGCCTCTTTAGTACAGCCATTATTTTTGATGCTAGATTTAATGTCTGAAAAACTAGCATTAAAAGTCTGTCCACCATGGTCAGACATGGTCACCATGGCTACAGGGAACAGCAACATTTCCAATCGTTCTCATTAAAGAAATATCTCTCATTATAAAAAGACGATGCGTTTACAGAAAACACACCCAAGAACAACATGTTGAACCCATAAATGTTGATTTGTTTTGTTTTGTGAGAGATGAATTTAACCTGCCATTTGTTTTTCCCTATTCTTAGTTAGTTTAGATGCACTCTCTCAGAAGATTTTTGCACTTTTCAGGCATAAATCTTTCACGTTTCTTTTAACGTGCAATTCATTAAGGAAGTTTAACTGACACATGAATCACACGTGTAAACATCAGTGTAGAGTGGAGCTGAGGTATACAAATGAGTACTGCCACACTGTGTAAGACATTCATACGATCAGACTCACCAGGCTTGGACTGTCCTGAGGACCTTTTGCGTCCCGTTGAGTGTGAGGAACTGCCGTTCATCTTCTTAGAGCGAGGGGATTTGCTGTTGCCTGTGGTTTTCTTCATCATAGTGGTGGCTGCAGGAGCTTCTGGTTTCTCTTTGCTCTGCTCAGCATCAGACTCGTCTGACAGCGAGTCTGCAGAGTTTCCTGACAACACTAAAAGAGGTGGGTGGGTAAGTAAAACTGATGTTTCCAATTCTCCTTACTTAGACCTGTCACATGCACAACACAACAAACTCACTCACCATCTAACTCCAGACAGATGTGATGTAAACTCATTCCTCGGAACAGGACGCCGTCTCTCTCTCCACATAGTACCACCCGACCAATCAGGCCCATCAACCCGGGGTCCTGGCCAATGGTTGCACAGCTTTGAGTCACGTGATACTCCTTCTCCAAGAAGCTTTCCAATCTCTTTATGGCAGCCCCGCGTTGGCTTTCCTCCTCGCCCTCACTTAGCATCAGCAGCTGTGTAAGTATTGCTACCTGCCTGCGAACACGTGTCTGCGTCAGTGCCCGCGGGTGCCGTGACCCACTGGACCGAGCTAGGCTGCGGAGTAAGTCTGTCCCGCGAAGAGGAGTGGCTGGCGAATGAAACGGCCGGGCGAACACATACGGGTTCTGTGGATCAATTCCCACACCTGCACGAGTCTGCAAAAGCATCTCCAGACAGGCTTCTGAATGCGGTGGGAGGATGAGGGGTTGTACACGGCCACGTTTCCCTTGGACTCCGACGCGAGGAAGATGGGGGAGGACCATTCGCTCGAAAGGTGAGAGTGAGGCCTCAAGTGGAGTTACAGCTGGTGGGGAAACTGGAGACCCAGGGATGACGTGTGTAATGCGGGCCTGGTACTCTGTGATGGTGAGTTTGGAGACTTCGCATTCACGCCGGCGGTTGTAAAGGATAAGAAGGGCCAGACTGGAGTGACAGAGGAGACGCCAGGCCTCAGCTGACTGTAGGGAGCGGGACAGAGAGATGAAGGCAGAGTGCTGCAGCCTCCGTAGGTACAACACCAGAGAGGACAGGGAGGAAAGAAGCGGGATCATGTGGGGACGACTTGAACTGTAAAAACAATGGAAAAAAGATGAGTTTGCTCTTATATATAATCAGATTAAGCGAATATTTGTATTTGGCATGCAGTCCAAGGTGAGGACTCCTAGCTTGGGATTTAACCTGATCCTAGAATACCTACCCTGTCAATATCGACGATGCTATTAATTGAGAAAGAAGAGTTGGGCCGGTCAAGGGATGCTAAAAAAACTGTTGACAGAGGTGAGTCAACTGTCCATACACCTCCTATCATGCCAATTAAGTTTATATGAAGGTTTTTATTTGGTGGTAATTGGTTAAATATAGTAAAGAACCTGCTCCTCTTAAACACTGTAATAAGACTGGTTGATAACAGTGCTTATTACATGTCTGGAATACTTGATTCTGATTGGTCAATCTCAACATTCTATGGCATAGGTCTCAAACTGGATTCCTGGAGGGCCGCAACTCTGCACAGTTTTGCTAAAACCCTAATCAAACAGTTGATCCAACAGATCACAGTTAATCCAACTAATCAAGGTGTTCAATACTACTAGAGACTGTTGGCCCTTTTCCACTGAGTGGTACGGTTCGGTGGCCGTTTCCACTGTCAAAAGGTACCTAAAAGTGAACCGTACAATACCACTTTTTGGACACCCTTTGCAAAGGGTATCTAGCTTGGCAAAAGGGTACCAAAAGGCGTAGCTAGGTGCGCAGCTGAATGCTATTGGTTTACAAAGAAACGTCACTCGCGCATACACAAGCAGAAGATTGAAAACAAAGAAACCGTCATTTTTAAATACACAGCTGAGACATTACATCGTTATAATATATACATGTAAACAAGCTCAAACAAACCTTGTCGTTGGCTTGATGTACAGCCATGAACCCAAGAAGAACAAAATCTGCCGTGTCCTGTTTTTGTTTTACGAGGCCGTCTAAAAGTGCAAGAGGTTTCACTTTCTCCAGGGAGCTCGCGATCCCTTGTGTGTACATCTATATTTGAAATAACGAACTTCTTGAGCTGATGATAATAACGTGCACATGACTGTTGAAGTGCTTCTGACATTCGATCCTTTCAGAAACAGACAAACGCAAGAGTGAAGCATGAAAAAACAAAAGGAGAAGCCCGAAAAACAAAGGAGTGAATGATTCTTTCACCAACCTAAAACATGAACAAACTGCCATGTTTAACTATTTTCATCAACTTTTGGACTATTCTGTCGTACACCACACCCACCAAAAAGGTACTCTTTAGGCAGTGGAAACACAAGCCTGATAATGGGGAACCATACCGTACCATACTGTACCAGTCAGTGGAAACGGGCCATATTAAGCAGGTGTGAGTTGGAGGTTGTTGGAGCTAAACTATGCAGAGCTACGGCCCTTTAGGAATTTGAGACCATTGTTCTAAGGTATGTTATTCCAAGATAACAACCACTGAACAACATAGGCTCATGCAGGTACTTTGAATCATATATAATTGTGAACGTATTCACTGACAATCGAGATGCTTGTCTGTCTCCGCATCGGTTTTTGGCTGTTTGGTGCCATCTTAAGACTAAATAAAACACGTTAGTGAATTCTTCATTCTGCCATTTTATTTATCATATTTGCCTTTAAATAAAGTATTAATAAACTATTACAGCTCAGAACAGTGAATAATTTGGAGTAAAATTGTAAAGTTTTAAGTGGTTCAGCTTTTTATCGATCTGCCAATAAGCCTGTCAGGCTTTATTCAGCAACTTGCCTGCACATACTTTATCCCTAACATATTGATGCCTGATGTACACAGCTCAATCACCTGAAAATGACTAACCTTAATAGATCGATCTTATCCTCGGCTCCGCTTTCTTCTTCTCTTCCTCCATTGTCTTCTCCCTCTTGTTTTGAAGTTTCCGACTCCTTCATCTGGTCCACGAACACTGGATCTGGCACGGTCTCTTTAGTCTTCTCAAATATCTCTACCTCCTCTTTCTCCTTTTTCATTTTTCGTCCTATTTTGGCAGAAGAACCAGGTGTAGGTGGGCTCCTCTTTAACACAGATACTGGAACGCCTCCTCTCCTAGGTGGAGTAGACGGAGCTGGGGCGGGACTTTTGCGATTAGGGCTAGTGAGAGCAGGGCTTCTTCTGACAGGAGACAAAGAAGAAGAGGGATGAGATCGTGGTGATCCCACTACCACACCTGGTGCTTGGGTGCACTGGGGATGTTTGCTGGTTGATGGGAGAGGTGACTGTGCAGAAGGAGGGGTACCAGAGGCCCTTGCCTGCTCCAGGACAATGTGCACATTCGGCAGGTGGGAGTGATGTTTTTCTACATGGCGTGGGAGACACCGGAAGTGACGGCCGCAGTAAATACAGCGTTGTTTTTGTGCCATGGTGCTTTGCCCACGACCCACTGACACACTGACACTTTTAGCCGTAACTCCTGCAGGCATCGGGCTCTTAAACACAGGTCTGGAGGGAGCAGTTGGCTGCAGCGGGGAGGTCGAGACAGAGTGTGGAAATGAAGCAGGATGGCTTGGGGGTTGCTGAGATGCTTTTCTCTTGGCTTGAGCAGCTGGAGACGAGAGGGGTTTGTGCTTTTTGCGGCGGTGAGGGGTTCGTGTACGGGTCTTTCCGTTGCCATTATCTGAGTCTGAATCGCTGGGCTCAGAGTGAGAGGAGGAAGGAGAGAGGGACCAGGAAGGGGTGAGGTATTTTGTCACAGTCAGAGAGAGTGGAACTGGGCTGGACTCTTCCTCCTGTAAGCAAGAAAAAAGACAAAGAGTAAATACTCCAGAAAATACTTAATTTAGGCATATAGGATCTGTGCTGAGAGAGTTGAGCCATGTAATGTGACAAATGAAGATGTTTACTAAAAAAGGAAATGGAAAAACATTACACACAAACAAATGACACCTCAAAACTGAAATCATCTTTAAAAGGGAAGAGATTTTAGACCAAATGAAATTTAAGGAAATATGAAAAAGCAGCCTAAAATAATGCCTACAGAATTAAGAGGCCAATAAAAAGAGGCAGGGCAACACAGTGGCTCAGTGGTTAACACTGTCGCCTCACAGCTTTGTGTCCCGACTGGATCAGTGGGCATTTATGTGTGGCGTTTGAATGTTCTCCCTGTGTTGGCGTGGGTTACCTCCAGTTGCTCCGGTTTCCCCCAATGTCCAAAGACATGCACTATAGGTAAATTGAACTAAATTGGCCGTATTGTATGTGTGTGAATAAGTGTGTTTGAATGTTTCCCAGTGCTGGGTTACAGCTGGAAGGGCATCTGCTGTGTAAAACGTATGCTGGATAAGTTGGTGGTTCATTCTGCTGTGGCAAACCCTACACTAAAGGGATTAAGCTAAAGGAAAATTAATGAATGAAAGGAGGCGGGGAAAGACATTACATTATGATGAAATATTTCAAATGCAAACTTCCTTCCTGTGAAATAACATGCACCAGAAAGTGGCAAGGATCAAGCCTTCATAATGACTTTATTGGTTGATTGATTCCAGGAAGAACATTTAAAATGAATTTAATTAAACAAGCATGCCTGAGATTACTGGATGCATCTGTGGGAGTTGTTAGTGTGCAGTGCCTGTGTTTACGCTTGTGGCACGTTTGCACTGATGGCCAGGGGCACAGCAATCATTTCAGGAGCGAGGAGGACAAGAAATTCAGCATGAGGTCTGAAAGTGACGGTTGCTTGGTAACTGGGCGTGTCATCAGTAAGTAAAAATGAAACATGTATACATTTACCTTTTTAACGTGGCTCTCCTGGTCCGAGCTACAATCAAAGCTACTGGGAGGCACAGTGCCATGAAAACCCTGAAAATGGAGGGTTACAGAAAATGTATTAATTAGAATAAATGTCAATCATCAGAGCGGGACAATAAAGCCACACAGTCAGACCTGCACACAAATAAATTAAATACCACACATGGAAAGTCATTTCGCAAATACATCTAAATTGGAAACAGTCAATAATTAGTATTTTATTAGTATCACAAATGGCACTGTTTCCACTGCCAAAAGGTCATAAAAAGCAAACCGTACCGTACCACTTTTTCGGTACCCTTTCGAAAGGGTACCTAGCACAACCAAAGCGTACCAAAAGGTGGAGCTAGACGCACAACTGAACACTATTGGTTTACAGAGATATGTCACTACCTTGTGAGAAGCCAGTAGAATGTAAACAAAAGAAGCGCCATTTTTAAAAACACAGCCGAGACATTACACCCAAACTCAAACAAACCATGTCATTGTCTTGATGAACAGCCACAAAGCCAAGAAGAAGAGCAGAATATATCGTGCCCCGTAGTTGTTTACAAGGCCGTCTAAAACGTAAGCAGTTTCGCTTTCTCGCATGTGTGCGTCTATATTTAAAAAAGGAACTTTATGAGCTGATGATAATAACGTGCGCGTGATTATTGAAGTGCTTCTGACATCCGATCCTTTCAGAAACTGACAAACGCGTGAGTGAAGCGTGAAAAAACAAAGGAGAAGCCGGTAAAATGATTCTTTCGGCAAATGAGCAAATGATTCTTTCGGCAACCTAAAACATGAACAAACTGCCATGTTTAACTATTATCATCAACTTTTGGACTATTATGAACTCAGAATGATGGAATTACTTTCTAACAGAGGTTACATGTGCTGGTGATTAAAGACACAGAGAAGAGGTTTGCACTGACTGGGCTATATGTTGTGTGTCGTTTTTGAACCCAAATAAGGACTAAATGTCTGTTGTGTGTAGTTTTCTGTAATTTGTAACATGTCGGAGACTATAAGGATCTGTATGGGTTCATATATGTTGCATTTATTTATTTAATATAAGTGCAGACGTTACAGTAGGCTATTTCGCATATTATTGATCTGTAGTTATAATCAAATCCTGTTCATAGAATATAGTAATGAACAGTATTTATGTGTATAAAGGACGTCTCATATGATATGTGAGTGACCAGCTTTAATTTGACATTTCCTAGACTGAGAATGACGTCAACTAAAACTTTCTGTCGTACAACACGCCCACCAAAAAGGTACCATTGGTACCCTTTTGGCAGTGGAAAGGCAAGCCTTATAAAGGTGACTCGGATCGTACCACTCAGTGGAAACGGGCCATAAGTGCAAAAAGGGGTCGAGCTTAATGAGGTTATTGTCATGGTTAAACTTACCAAAGCGTTTTCTCCCCACTCAGTCAAACTATAATCCACAGTGATCTCCTCCCCTTTAGTGATGTCACGGATGGCGATGACGATCAGTCGCACTTGATTTCCACAGTGCACTTCACGAATGCGGCAGTTTGGTGGTGGGGGGTACGAGACAGACCCTCTCCCTCCACTGGAGCCCTCCTCGCTCAGACTGCAAAAGAGAAGACTAGATCAGATACAGCAAACTGATACAGATAACCACATCACAGCAGGGAAATCTTGCATGGTTTCATTCTAATGCATGTCCTGTGCTGCAGTCATCCTGTCTTAGCGCTCACACCTTACTTCATTACCATTAATAATACATCCTCACGAGTGGCGAATACGAATGTGAACACACTGTATCACTACAAACGGGATTTCAAACCTGAATCACAAACAGGTTGTTTACAGTCAGCTGCTGCCACTTTGAGTATGCTAACTTATACTACTTTGATGAACCATGCATACTTAAATATTTATCTGAAGATTACCCATCAGCGCTGAAGCCCAAGTAAGCCTGGCATGCATTCCCAAACAGGACCAACATTTTACATAAATATAGAACACACAGTTGCTCCACACACCAGTCATTTTGTTAAATATATAAATAAAACATATATTTCTGGCCACACGATGGCTCAGCGGTTAGCACTGTCGTCTCACAGCAAGAAGGTCACTGGTTTGATCCCCGGCTGGGTCAGTTGGCTTCTCTGTGTGGACTTTGAATGTTCAGCCCAGTGTTCGTTTGGCTTTCGGGTGCTCCAGTTTCCCCCACAGTCCAAACACATGCACTATAGTTGAATTGAACTAAATTGGCCGTAGTGTATGTGTGTGAATGAGTGTGTTTAAATGTTTCCCAGTACTGGGTTGCAGCTGGAAGGGCATCTGCTGTGTAAAACATATGCTGGATAAGTTGGCGGTTCATTCCACTGTAGTGACCCCAGATTAATAAAGAGACTAAGCTGAACGAAAATGAAATAAACATATATTTCGGTCCTCGCTTATGATTAAATATAGCGACAAACAGACAAAAAGACACATGCTACAAGCTCAGATATGCAGTGTGATAAACACACACACACACACAGATATCTTTGTAGGGATCTGTTGTTTCTATACTGACCTAATCATATTTGCTATCCACTAAACCTAACAACCCTTTATATTGCGAGATTTTCAGTAAAACATTCTTTGCTTTACTTCTTTGTTATTAAATGATCAGGTTTTAGTGTCCTTGTGGCGACATTTGGTCCTTTAAATACAAGTTCACACACACACATTCTCTCACTAGCCCAAAGATAATAAACACGTTGCAATAAACAGCCACAGACACACACAGCTTGCATTCCAGTAATCCCCCACCTTCATGTACACACAAGAGGATCTCTCAACAACACAACAAACACAATTACTCGCTATCTTCTCCTAGCATGCGCGCACACACACATATATATACACACACACACATACACACACACACACTCACAGATGTGCAGTATCTCTATTCAGACCACACACACACGCACTCAGTCACTCACCAAAGCTGAGCAGATTGTGTTTCATAGTATGGTCCATCAGCAGCAGGAACTTTGTGTTTGTCCTCATGACCATCACCTGAAACACATTTAACAGTGTCACATAGATATTTACATACTCATGCTGTTGCTAAAACGTATTTAGCGTGCTCCAACATCATATGTCATGATGTTAGCTTGGGTGAGATATGATACAGTGATCAAGCCATAGAAAACACACATTCCTACTTTGACTACAGTATTATGATCATGATATCTTCAACTAAATTAAAGCATTCTGGGAAATTAAGTGTTCTTTCAACTTGGCCCATCATTTTTTATTGCTTCTTTAATTTTAGTAACCATTTTGGTTTGATTTTTATCATTTAGTTTAAATATTATTCAAAATTAGCTCAAAATTCATCCTGTGCAAACCATTTAAGAACTGGATATTGTGTTACCATGGAAACAGCATGTTTAGCAGACTCATCCCCCATGTTAAGCAGACTCCTCCCCTGACGCACACCTCTCAAAAAATGTAACTACACGCACCATCGCACCAACGTGTAGTGCAAGCTCTGTAATTGGTCGGCTTGGTAGCGCTGATGAGAGTGGGCGGGACCAAGAGCCGCGCGAGCCCGATGGAGCGATTGTTTACAGGTGTGGAGTGCTGTGAAGCAGCTCCGGATGGAAAGTTTTGTTTTGTGTTTACCTCATGGTTAAAGTTGTTGCATGTCCGTCAGTTCCTGCCTCAAAATGAGCAAGTTTGAACCACTTTTACATTAAGGTAGTGTTCAGAAAAAACAAAACACCAGCGAAGAAACTCGACACAGGAGCGTAAACACCTTACTGCCAACAAGCGTTTCTGAAGTGTTATTGCAGAGCAACAGAAACAGCGCGCAGAAGTATAAATGCACAGATAGGCGCGTTGCATGCGCCGTGGGTCACGCCGATCACTTGACGCAGAAGTGTAAACCAGGCTTTACATTTCTAGTTTGGTCTCTTTATTGTTGCCATTTGAACACCACTTTAGAGTTTGTCTCCTGGTTCCTGATTCAGTTTTTTAAGGCAAATTTATAAGCCCTCTTAAGATTTTTTCCCAATTTGCAACAGAACAAACCACTGTTGTCCAGTGACATGATTAATTAACCTATCTTGCCCAGTTAAACTAATTAACTAAGCATTTAACCTAAGTAGTTAAGCCTTTAAATAGCAGTTTAAGATAAATGCTAGTACCTCTCGTACAAACATGTACAGTCATCATGGCAAAGACAAAAGGAATTAGATGTTAGAAATTAATTATTAAAACTATTTTGTTTAGTGATGGTGAAATGAAGCTTTCTGAACCAGTGGACCGTTTGACTCAATTGTATTGGAAAAAGGTTTCCAATTTAGAGCTCGATGAGGACCTCTGCTGGTAAAGTGTGGGCAAAAATATCAAATGTTTACAACTGACCAACTCATTCATCTAGTAATAGAATAGTAATATAAACAAATTACTCAATTACTGTAGATTTTTACATGTAAGGTAAGTTACATTACAGCACTGATGACTGTAGTAAAATCAAAGGTATTTAAAAGTGTTAACATTTATCGTATTTCAACTGGTCCTACACCCACCCACCCGTTCCAAGCGGGATTGAACCGGCGATTCCTGCATGGGAGGCTGGTTTATACTTCTGCGCCAAGTGATCGGCGTGACATACGGCGCCTGCCTTACATTTATACTTCTGCACACTGTTTGTGTTGCTCTGCAATAACACTACCAAAACACTAGCTGGCAGGTGAAGTTTTTCCTCTGAGTAGAGTTTCTTCATGGGTGTTTTGCTTTTTAACGCTACCATAAATGTACAAATAGCTAAAACAAATAGTGCAACAGCTTTAATCATAAGGTAAACACAAAACAAAGCTTTCCACCTGGGGTCCGTTCTTTGTACGTGGATTACTCAGTTAGCTGGATTTGGTTATTGACAAATTGACACGATCCAGGATCGTTTCATTCTTCAAAACTCATCTGAGAGTTGTTGTCATAGCAACATTTCTGGTAGCTCAAACCTGCTCGGGAGCAGGCTCATTTCATATAAACAGGATTAGATCGGCTCATTTCAAGCAAAGCTAATACAGAAAGTATGTACGATATGCTGATATTTACTTACAGTAGTAACCTATAGGTTATATACACCTGGAAAAAAGTAAAACAGTTTAAAAAAAAAGTTTATATACACACATTTACAATTTATAATAAATAATAATATTTGTTCATATACATACAAGTTTAAAAATTATCTATAAATAAAACTAATAATTTAAAATAAATGGGATCAAAGAGAACATTTATTAATATGGATTTTTTAGATACAAATGCATACTTTTTAAAAGGTACTGATCCAGCTTTAGTACAATTTCTGTAGGATAATAGACATGCACAATATTCAACAGTTTTTTGTTTGTTTGTTTTTTATAAATGAATAATAATGTATGCAGTCATGCACGTTTTGACAGCTAATATGCCCGTGATTTGATGCTTTGCAAAAGTTGCAGACACCTTTACCGATTTCAAAATGCTTTTTTTGATGCAAAATTTATTTAAATTCCTTACGCAGATTTAGATAGATTTTAGACTAAAATAGACCTAGGCTACTATAGTAAAGAAAATCCGATCTAAAATGTAAAACTAAATAAATAGCTAAACATTCTTGACACATGAAAGTGTAAAGCCTGCAGCTCACAACACAGGTGCAAAGATATTGCGTATCATATTTAACAAAACGTTTACTATGCATTTTATGTAATTTTGCTCACATGGATGATTGAATATTAATCAGATGATGTCATTACGCTGCTGTGCCGTCAGCCATTGCATTTTTGATTATGATTTTGAGGGTCCATAGATCTGTCCTTCACAACACACGCAGAGATCTCAGATCAGTTCATCCAGACATTTTAATCCGATTCGTGAACTTGTTTGAAGAACCAAATTAGCCAGAGATCAGTTATCAAGTTATCAAAAGTGCCAAATCATCTTAGATCATTTAAATGAGGCACGAAGAACTGGAGCTCCTTCGCGGGACTCGACACTTGTAAACACTCACTCCAATGGGTTCGCGTGGATCTTGGTCCCAGTCACACTTGTCAGTGCTACCAAGCCGACCAATCACACAGCTTGCGCTTTGTGTTGTCGCGATATGTAGTTAAATTTTTTGAGAGGTGCGCGTCAGCCATGGTGAGGGCTATGCGACCGTGCGAAGACTGCGCCAGAGTGTATGTGTGCGCTTGACACAGAAGTATAAATCAGCCTTAAGGAGGAGGCTATGGGAGTGAGGCTTTTTGCGCTGCACTCGCCAGCTGGCCTCCATTACACAATATACGATAATATGCAGTGGCCTTTTAAAAAAAAAATTGTAAATAACACACTAATATACTTTAGTATGGTTCAAAATTGTTTTACTATAAATTACTATTGTATTCTAATTGAATTACTGGTGTGCGGGACCGGTGCAGTGATTTGAAACGTGTGTAATCGACGCCTAATCTCTTACTATACACTTTACTAACCCACAAGCGTTTAAACCTTTTAATTAAAATTCAAAGCAGTCACGTGAGTATAAGTGAAGATGAAGCTTCGGCATCGCTGATCACGTGATTATGGCAAAACCAATCAAGCTCCTGTTACACTGCGGGATGTGTCATTATGATACATGCTTTAAAGCCTCGTTGCACAACATCACATCACTAATTATGTTTAGATATGCGTTGAAAATAATCTTCTCATAATTAAACATCAAATATTTGAAAACAAATTACAAGAGGGCTAATAATGTCTTCAACTGTATAAGTTAAAGTAACAAATGAACAGTAAACACACACTTTACCTTTCTCTGGTCCATAGCTGTTCTCAGACATGCTCTCCTCCTCATCCTCTGCGGCGAAGACTCTGTCGCACACCTTCACCGGTGTCCCTTTCCTCTTCCTTCCACAGCCACGTCTGCAAAACACACACATCTTCACATTTAACAGACAGCCTTACCAACTTAATCAGCACCAAAACATAAATCACAATTGTCAATCAATACCAGGGACTCGTCAGTGGATCAATGGAAATCAGCACAAATCGCATTAAATCTTACTTCTGGAGTGAAACATAAAACCCGTTTAATTAAGGCTCGTTTAAAGTAGCTGTGCCTCAAACAATACTGCATATACAGTCATTCTGCAGCAACTTGACTAAAGGAAGCCTGTCAACTGATCTGAACTGCGATGCGTCAAGCACATCAGAAATATAATGTAATGCTCATTCTAGCAAACGCCACTAATTAATCCACTGTGAATTCATCGTCTCCTTCATGAAGATGAATCAAGTTTGGCGGAATCTGTATATATAAACAGAACACTGATCTGGAGCCAGTTCTACTCCAAATCTATAATCCTTAAAAGCTTCAACAGAGAGTAACTGACCAGATTAGAGTGTGTGAGCTGCCGTTAATAGAGCTGTGTATGAAAGCCAGAGCTCCGTTTTCCACAGATGCAACTGTGAATGCTTAATTAGAGCAATGTAGAGATGTGCAGTCTCTTGGTTACAGATGTGTTCAGTGTGTGTGTGTGTGTGTGTGCATGTGCCTGACGTATTCACTGAGCTGTGATAAGACTCAGTCTTGCCGACTGGATATTGATCTGGCCGACCCTCCATCTGGACCCAAGAGCATATGTGCGTGTGCGTGTGTGTGTGTGTGTGTGTGTGTTTGCGTGCATGCAGGCAGACGGATTCATGTGTTCATCCCTCAATCCACCATTTCAGGTCAGCTTTACATATAGATGATCACACATGTCTATGGAAATTAATCAAAGTAGGGCAGAAATGAACTGATGTTAATGAAACGGGGATAGTACTGACTATGCAGTGGTCTGTAGTGATTTCAACACAATCAAATTTTCACAATCTTTCCAAATTACTTCAAAACAAACATAAAAGGGTTAACAATTAGATGTGACCTAGAATTGTGAGACAGCAGTGTATGTTTGAGACTTTATTTATACCACTTCCAGCCTTGTTTTAATGTGTGTACAATTGTCTATGGTGACATGAACACTGAGGATTCAGAAATAATATTTGTAATGTTTTTTACATGATAAATTGCGGTTTTAAAAACATGACAGAAGAAAAAGACTCAGCTGCAGCATGTGAAAGAATATACTGTTCATAATTTGAAGAGGACATTTCCAGAATGTTCAAGTTAAGTTGATTTATTTGCAAGCAAAGTCACAGCAGCACGAGACTTCATCTTATTTAAACAAAAGTGTGAAAACCAGATACACAAGCTCACGCTGAGTAGTTTTATTGTCATCTTTTGTCTTCTGTGTACCAAAGTTCAAGTGTGACTTGCTCTAACCTATGAATTTGCATAATTAAGGGCATTTGGCCAGTAAAGCACCGGTTCTCAACCTTATAGTCTATACCTTATAGTATAGTCTATACTCAATACACAAATGCCCTCTTAAGTACTGGTGCACCTAAACTAAAATATGTGATTGATAAAACAGGTCAGTTTATTGATATTTGGTATTTTTATTTTTAGTGATTATAATTTTTAATTAACTTGAATTAAACTTTTGTTTAATTTTCTTTTAATGAAAAATTCCACACTCGTCATGTTCTCATGGGTTTCCTCCAGGTGCTCAGGTTTCCCCCACCACCTATATGTGGTATAGGTGAATTGAATAAACTAAATTGGCCGTAGTGTATGAGTGTGTATGGATGTTTCCCAGTACTGGGTTGCAGCTGGAAGGGAATTCGCTGTGTAAAACATAAGCTGGATAAGTTGTCGGTTCATTCCACTGTGGCGACCCGATGAATAAAGCAACTAATCTGAACGAAAATTAATGAATGAATGAAAAATTCCACAAAGTTTTTTTTTTTTTTGCATTGATGGTTCCACATAAACCTTTGAATGAACAAGGCTTTAAATACTTTTTTCTTAATGTGAAGAACCCTTTAGTGATCTGAAGAACCCTTTTTGCTATAGAGCACATTTTGTGACATTACAATGTACTTAGGATGTTAAAGGTTCTTCATGGAACCATTAATGCTATTAAAAGGGACACTTTGTTTGACCATTTTTGAATCAATTCAGCTGATCTCTGGGGCTGGTGAGGGCAGGTTAATATTGCTAAGAATGAATGATTAAATCTGAAACATCTATTCTACAGATTAAAGTCTTTTAGTCTTATACAAAAGTCCTCTGTGATTGGCGCCATCTTGTGACTAAATAACATGCTTTGCATAGGGCTGATGGCTGTCTGGCTTCTTTCAATGATAACAACCACCTGGATGTACTTTATTCCTTACTTATAAACGACCCATTTATATTTATATATATATATATATATTTATACACATACATACATACACACATAACTACATTTTTCTTATATTTTTACCTTCTTGAATATAGAAGGGATGAAGAATATTGGATTTATTCAGATAATTTCAAACTCCTTTAGGCTAAGCTTTTAAATACTATGTTTGTGTGTTTTTGATAACTGTTGTTTTATAGGTTAATTTGAGTTTTTTATTTCTCATAAGTGTTAGCTTCTCAAAAAAAATGTAAATCAGACCATGAGCCCAATTGATGCTTTGTTGTAGAAGTAACATTTCCCTTCAATTTGTATTAGTGTAATAAAAGCAGCCCTTGAATAAGCCGCCAGGAATAGGGCGGCATGATATTGGAAAAATCTGATATTTTATTTTTCCGCGATAAGTGTTGCGATTATGAATACAGTTCCAGAAGATGGTTTGAATAGCTGTATTTGACGGTTTTCTGGGGAGTCGAAAAGTATTCGGGTACAGAAATTGAACAATCAAAATGCAAAAAAAATGCTTTTCTTACTTTGTTTTGTCTCGTTTTTAGTCTAAATAG
Source organism: Danio aesculapii (assembly GCF_903798145.1). Classification (NCBI taxonomy): domain Eukaryota; kingdom Metazoa; phylum Chordata; class Actinopteri; order Cypriniformes; family Danionidae; genus Danio; species Danio aesculapii. The sequence continues at coordinate 20,964,153 of NC_079435.1, read as the reverse complement.
AAAAATAATTCTTTTTTTGCTTGTTTTAAGGATTTATCTGCCAGTGGGGTAAGTAAAATAATATTGTTTTCACTTTGAAATGTAGATATTTGGCCTTGAAACAAGACAGAAGTTCTAAGCAAGAATTTTTTGGGGGGTATAAATCATTTAAATTCCATATAAATACTGTGATTAAACACAATTCTGTAGCTCCAGGTCATCTATAGTTCAGACTGGACATTGCATATCTTTGTGATGTCACAATTGCGGATGCGCACATTGCTGAAACAATATCAATGCTGAAACAATATATTGTGCAGAGGATGCAGGGGAGCAATATCGTAAAGAAAAATAATCAATAGAGCATATACTTAATTAAGCTCTGTATGATCATTTTGACCAGTCAAACAAGACTAAATATTTTATGGCAAGACTTATTATTTGTGTATTTTACTTTCGTTTTTATAGTTAAAAGTTTACATGTTACATGGTTGGGCATTAGGACCTGTGGGATGCTGTTATTCAGCAGACGCAGTAGTGCTACACAAGTGACTTAAGGCTGATTTATACTTCTGCATCAAGCGCACGTGTATGGTCCATCACAGCCTTCACGTGGTCGTATAGCCCTCGCCGGGGCTGACGATCACCTAACAAAAAATGTAACGACACGTAGCGCAAGCTCTGTGATTGGTCGGCTTGGTATCGCTGACGAGTGTGGGCGGGATCGAGAGCCGCGCGAACCGGTTGAAGTGAGTGTTTACAAGTGTCGAGTCCTGTGAAATAGCTCTAGATGGAAACTGTTGTTATGTTTGTTTACCTTTTGATTAAAGTTGTTGCACGTCCGCAGGTTCTTGCCTCAGAATGAGCCAGTTTTAGCTACTTGTTCATTAAGGTAGCGTTCAGAAAAAACAACATCAGCGAAGAAACTCGACACAGAGGAACATGCAAATCTCACTGCCACCTAGCGTTTCTGAAGTGTTATTGCAGAAGTATAAATGCATGGCAACGTGCAAGCCATGCGCCGTGGGTCACGCCGATCATGCGATGCAGAAGTATAAATCAGGCTTAACACAAGTCTTACTGAGGGATATTGCACACCGAGTTATTCTGTACTCGCATTCGCAGTTCAAAATCCTAAATAATTCATTCAAATAAAATCACAGGTAAAAATTCCACTCAGACTGTTCAGCTTATTAAGTCATGGGAAACACAGAATAAAAACTGATTATGATTGAAGTTTTATTCTGTGGTAATGATATGTACTGAAACAACACAAGTGACGTGGGTAGGTCATGTGATAATGACTAATAGCGGATGAAGTCTGTTTGAATCCCCTTCACACTACTGATTTTCATACTATTTAGTGGTCGTGAAGTAAATTCAAATGTAGTACCTACAATGAGCAGTGTGTGATTTCGAACACAGCTCAAGTCACCGTTTATCGGTGGACATACTCCTGTGCAGCCTGTCAGTAAATCTGATTACACACACACACACACACACACACACACACACACACACACACACACACACACACACACACTTGTGTAACTCATTCTCCAAGTCAATACACTGCAAAACGGACATGCTTTTAATCCCTCCTCATTCCACAAGCCAAAATCTGTTTCCCTTTCGTTCATTTGTGTATCTCGACTCTGTTTATCTCTCTTTTTTCCCTCTTTCCCTCACGTACACACTCACACGAAATCCCATTCCAGTCAAAACAACACACAAACAAGAACTGCACATGTGCAAGCAGAAAGACACACATGTGCACAAGAACACATAAACACACACCTCTCCTTTTA